>NC_041389.1:356552206-356629348 GCF_002162155.2 Triticum dicoccoides
TCGGACGCTGGCCCTGGCGGCCCCCGTGCTCTCTCGCAACACCTTTGCCTGGAACCGCCGCTTCGGCTACTCTTCCTCAACAATCGCTTGGCACCGGATTCAGCGTTGCATCGTCGCCCGGCCGCCCTCATCCCCAGGGACCAGCCCGTCGTCGATGCGCACATCCTCGCCGACGGGGCTGAAGGCACATCCTCTGCGGCATGGCCATCAGGAATGATCTCATGCACACCCTGTCGTGTATGTGGCCACGCACGTCGACTCGACCTACTTCATGGGGCTCGTCGATGCACGGCAGTGTGCCGCTTGCTCGACTAGCTGCAGAATGTCATGGGCCTCGACACGCTCTACGACTTTGCCAAGCAGTGGTCTTATGCATCGGTGGGCATCGACAAGTTCATCAACAAGGCGGAGATCAAGGCGGCGCTGGGCGTGCGCCCGGACATGACATGGGAGGAGTGCAACAATGCAGTGGGGGCAGCCACGCATGAGTATGTGACGAAGAGCGTGCTGTCGGAGGTGGCAGCTTCATACTGCACTTCATCCCGTCGTCGTGGGTGGTCATTGATAACCCACAAGTATAGGGGATTAATTGCAGCTCTTTTCGATAAGTAAGAGTGTCGAACCCAACGAGGATCAGAAGGAAATGACAAGTGGTTTTCAGCAAGGTAATGTCTGCAAGTGTTGAAATTGTAAGTAGCAGAGTAGTTTGATAGCAAGATAATTTGTAATAAGCAAGTAACGATAGTAGTAAAAAAAGTGCAGCAACGTAGCCCAATCCTTTTGAGCCAAAAGACATGCCAAAACAGTCTCTTATAATAAGCATAGCATTCTTGAGGGTACACGAGAATTTCATCTAGTCACTTTTCACCATGTTGATTCAATTTGTGTTCGCTACTTTGATAATTTGATATGTGGGTGGACCGGTGCTTAGGTGTTGTTTCTTACTTGAACAAGCCTCCTACTTATGGTTAACGCTCTCGCAAGCATCCGCAACTACGATCAAAGTATTAAGAATAAATTCTAGCCATAGCATTAAACTTTTGGATCCAATCGGTCCCTTACAGGATAGCGCATAAACTGGGGTTTAAGCTTCTGTCACTCTCGCAACCCATCATCTCTTACTACTCCACAATGCAGTTCCTTAGGCCCAAATATGGTGAAGTATCATGTAGTCAACATTCACATGACACCACTAAGGGAATCACAATATACATACTATCAAAATATTGAACACATATCAAGAGTTCACATGATTACTCGCAACATGATTTCTCTCGTGACCTCAAGAACAAAAGTAACTACTCATAGATGATAATCATGCTCAAGATCGGAGGGGTATTAAATATCATATTGGATCTGAACATGTAATCTTCCACCAAATAAGCCATATAGTAATCAACTACAAGATGTAATCAACACTACTAGTCACCCACAAGCACCAATCTATAGTTCTGGTAACAAGACTGAACACAAGAGATGAACTAGGGTTTGAGATGAGATGGTGATGTTGAAGATGTTACTAGAGATTGCCTCCCCAAGATGAGAGAGTTGTTGGTGATGATGATGATGATGATTTCCCCCTCTGGGAGGGAAGTTCCCCCGGCGAAATCGCTTCGCCATAGGGCAAAAGTGCTCCTACCCAAGTTCCGCCTCGAGACGGCGGCGCTCCGTACCGAAATTCCTCTCCTTATTTTTTTTCTAGGTCAAAATGACCTATATACTAGAAGATGGGCACCGGAGGTGGGCCTGGGTGAGCACAACCCACCAGGGTGTGCTTGGGCTCCCTCGCACGCCCAGGTGGGTTGTGCCCACCTGTTGGCCCCCCTCTAGTACTTATTTGCTCCAACATTCATCATATATTCCGTAAAAATTCTCCGTGAAGTTTCAGCTTGTTTGGAGTTGTGCAGAATAGGTAGCCTGGCGTAGCTTTCCAGGTCCAGATTTCCATCTGCCAGAATTCTCCCTCTTTGTGTGTACCTTGCATATTATGAGAGAAAAGGCATTAGAGTTACTCCAAAAAGCGTTATTATGCATAAAAACATCATAAATAACAGTAGGAAAACATGATGCAAAATGGACGTATCAACTCCCCCAAGCTTAGACCTCTCTTCTTCTCAAGCGAAAAAACAAAATCGAAAAACATGTCCACATGCTTAGAGAGAGAGAGAGGTGTCAATAAAACAAAATACGGACATAGAAGCATCATTTTGGTTATTATAACAACAACAAATTTAACCATAAGACTTTTATCATAGAGATTTTATCATAAACTTTTCATGAATAAGTAACAGTTCATCACACAATTGAGGTATAAAGCATAAACTCTATTAGAAACCAACAAACTATGTTCTTAGTCAGCTTTGCAACTACAAGTCATCATATTTTCAGGAAGGGTCACGTATCGGAGCCTTTAGGCAAGTCCATGATGTCACTTGAAGCTACGTCGGTATTTCCCCAAAGAGGAAGGGATGATGCAGCACAATGGCGGTAGGTATTTCCCTCAGATATGAAACCAAGGTTATCGAACCAGTAGGAGAACAAAGAAACACAACGTAAGTAGCCCCTACACACAAATAACAACACCTCGCAACCCAACATGTTAAAGGGGTTGTCAATCCCTTTCGGGTACGGTGCCAAATAAAATAAATAGAAATAAAACACAACAATGTATTTTTGTATTTTTGGTTTAATAGATCTGAAAATAAATTGCAAGAGAAAAGTAGATCGCAAAGGCAAATATATGAGAAAGAAGACCCGGGGGCCGTAGGTTTCACTTGTGGCTTCTCTCGAGAAAAATAGCAAACGGTGGGTAAACAAATTACTGTTGGGAAATTGATAGAACTTCGAATAATCATGATGATATCCAGGCAATGATCATTATATAGGCATCACGTCCAAGATTAGTAGACCGACTCCTGCCTGCATCTACTACTATTACTCCACACATTGGCCGCTATCCAGCATGCGTCTAGTGTATTCAGTTCATGGAAAAACAGAGTAATGCAATAAGAACGATGACATGATGTAGAGAAGATCTACCTATGTATAGATAGACCCCATCGTTTTATCCTTAGTGGCAACGATACATACATGTCATTTCCCCTTCTGTCACTGGGATCAAGCACAGTAAGATCGAACCCACTACAAAGCACCTCTTCCCACTGCAAGATAGATAGATCAAGTTGGCCAAACAAAACCCAAATATTGGAGAAGAAATACAAGGCTATAAGTAATCATGCATATAAGAGATCAAAGAAACTCAAATAACTTTCATGGATATAAAAAGATATAACTGATCATAAACTCAAAGTTCATCAGATCCCAACAAACACACTGCAAAAGAGAGTTACATCACATGGATCTCCAAGAGACCATTGTATTGAGAATGAAAAGAGAGAGAGGAAGCCATCTATCTACTAACTACATACACGAAGGTCTACAAAGAACTACTCACGCATCATCGGAGAGGCACCAATGGACGTGGTGAACCCCATCCGAGATGGTGTCTAGATTGGATCTGGTGGTTCTGGATTCTGCGGTGGTTGGATGAATATTTCATCGACTCAGGTGGTCCAGGGGTATTTATGGTTGTTTTGGGAATATTGGGTATTTATAGAGCAAAGAGGCGGTCCGGGGGGCACGCGAGGTGGGCACAACCCACCAGGGCGTGCCTGGGCCTCCTGGCGCGCCCTGGTGGGTTGTTCCCTCCTCACGATTCCCCCCAGGCACAACAACTGGCACTTGGCACTATGTCAATAGGTTAGTACCAAAAAATGATATAAAATGACTATAAAATGATTATAAAACATACAAGATTGATAATATAACAACATGAAACAATCAAAAATTATAGATACGTTGGAGACATATCAGCATCCCCAAGCTTAACTCCTACTCATCCTCAAGTAGGTAAGTGATAAAAACAGAAGTTTTGATGTGGAATGCTGCCTAACATGTCATATCATATTTTTTCTTTATAGCATGGATAATTGGACTTTTATGTAATTCAAAGCAATAGTCTAGTTTTGACATAATAATTTAGATACTCAAGCATATCAACAAGCAACCATGTCTTTCAAAATATCAACGCTAAAATAAGTTATCCCCAGCCCATCATGCTCAATCATTGATCCATTCATGAAACACACTCAAATATTAGCTACAGCCAATACTTAAGTACGATCATATTGCCTCCTAGTTGGTGCTTTTATAAGAGAAGATGGAGACTCAAGAAAAATAAAATTTGCGTAAAGTAAAAAAGAAAGGCCCTTCGCAGAGGGAAGTAAGGAATGTAGAGGTGCCAGAGCTCAAAACGAAAAATTAGAGATAAAAACATTTTGGGAGGTTTATCCATCCCACCAACAAAAACAACTTAGAGTCCCCAACACTTTCCATGCTAGATATATCATAGGCGGTTCCCAAACAGAAAATAAAGTTTATTCCTTTTTCCACCATACTTTCACTTTCCATGGCTAGCCGTATCCACGGTTTCCCTCCATACCAACACTTTCCAAGGAATTTAATATTTGACAACATAAACTAAATTTCAGGACTAGGCATCCCTAAAACCTTTGCCTTACCCTCATGCAATGACAAGTGAATAAACACTCATCGTGAGAGTAACACATCCAGCATGGAAAATATTAGCCAACCCTGACCGCTCCGCGAGCGAAACAAACACACAGAAGAGAAGTTTATTTTGAAATTAGAGATGGCACATGCAAATTTGCTTAGAACGGCAAAAGAATACCGCATATAGGTAGATATAGTGGACTCATGTGGCAAAACTGGTTTAAAGGATTTTGGATGCACAAGTAGAGATCATACTTGGTGCAAAATGAAGGCTAGCAAAAGATTGAGAAGCGACCAACCAAGAAATGAATAATCTCATAAGCAAGCATTAAGCATAATTAACACCGAGTGATGCACCACAAGTAGGATATAATTTCATTGCATGACTATTGACTTTCGTGCTTGCATAGGGAATCACAAACCCTAACACCAATATTCTTACTAAAGCATAATTACTCTTCAAAACAACTCACATATCACATCATCATATCTCAAAACTATTACTAAGAACCAAGTATATTTTGTCCAATGATCTTCATGAATTTTTTTGTTATATCCTTCTTGGATATCTATCACTTTGGGGCTAATTTTCATGTCTTGCTTTTCATAAGCTCAAACAAATATAAGTGAAGATCATGAGCATACTTTTTATATTTCTCTCAAAATAATTTAAGTGAAGCAAGAGAGACTTTCTTCAAAAATACTAAATCACACCATGGTCAAAAAGATATAAGTGAAGCACTAGAGCAAGTCCATTGCTCATAAAAATTTAAGTGAAGCATAGAGAGCAATTCTAACAAGTCATGACATAATTTTGGCTCTCTCAAAAAGATGTGTCCATCAAGGATTGATGACTTAAGACACAAAATAAAACAAGCAAAGACTCATATCATACAAGATGCTCCAAGCAAAACACATATCATGTGACAAATAAAAATATAGCTTCGAGTAAAATACCGATGGTCATTGGAAGAAAGCGGGGATGCCACTCGGGGGCATCCCCAAGCTTAGTTGGTTTCTCATTTTTGGATAATAGCTTGGTATGCTGGGGCATCCCCAAGCTTAGGCTCTTCTATCCTTCCTTCATCCATCGTGAGATAACCCAAAACTTGGAAATTTCAATCACACAAAACTCAACAAAATCTTCGTGAGATCCGTTAGTATAAGAAAGCAAACCACTACTATAAGTACTGTGTCAAACCAATTCATATTTTGTTTTTGTATTATATATACAGTATTCCAACTTTTCTATGGCAAAAACTCATCAAAGAAAACCATAGAGCCATCAAAATAAGCACACAACACAAACAAAACAGAATCTGTCAAAACAGAATAGTCTGTAGAAACCTGACTATTTTGAATACTTCTGTAACTCCAAACATTCTGAAAAAATAGGACTACCAGGGTAATTTGTATATTAATCTTATGCAAAAATAATTGGCATTTTATCACGTTCTGGTGATTTTTAACAATTGTTTTCGTGACTGCACAAGTTTCTGTTTTTCAGCAAGATCAAACAACTATCACCCAAGAAGATCCTATAGGCTTTACTTGGAACAAACACTAATTAAAACACATAAAACACAATCATACCAGTATCATAATTCTGCAAACACACAAGAACAGAAAGCAAAAACAAAAATAAATTTTATTCATTGGGCTGCCTCCCAACAAGCGCTATAGTTTTACGCCCTTAGCTACGCATAAAGCAAGGATCTAAGTATTGTCATCTTTGGTTCGAGATCCATAAGATGCCCTCATGATTGATTCATAAGGTGGATCAGTTCTTGTTCTAGGAAAGTGCTCCATTCCTTTCCTCAAAGGAAATTGGAACTTAATATTGCCTTCTTTCATATCAACCACGACACCGATAGTGCGTAAAAACGGTCTACCAAGAATAATTGGACAAGACGGATTGCAATTATCAAGAACAATAAAATCTATGGGCACATAATTCCTATTTGCAAGAATAAGAACATCATTAATTCTTCCCATAGGCTTTTTAATAGTAGAATCCTCCAAGTGTAAATTCAAAGAACATTCTTCAAGATTAGTAAGACCAAGCACATCACATAAAGTTTTCGGAATTGTAGAAACAGTAGCACCCAAGTCACACAAAGCAGAACACTCATAATTTTTAATCTTGACTTTGATAGTAGGTTCCCATTCATCATGCAATTTTCTAGGAATTGAAACTTCTAATTCCAATTTTTCTTCGAAAGCTTTCATCATAGCATCAACAATATGTTTAGTAAAAGCTTTATTTTGTTCATAGGCATGAGGTGAATTTATCATGGATTGCAACAAATAAATACAATCAATCAAAGAGCAACTATCATAATTAAAGTCTTTGTAATCCAAAAGAGTGGGCACATCACCAGTTAAAGTTTTGACCTCTCCAAACCCACTTTAATCAATTTTCTCAACAAGATTTTCACCCTCTGAAATATTGGGACACCTTCTACCTAAAGTTGACTCTTCTCCAGTCCTTTTTCATCAATCTTAACTTTACTAAACAAGGAATCAATAGAAGAAATACCAATCATCTTAAGATTTTCATCATCTTTATCTTCTAACAAGATTGGTTTAGCAGCCATTTGATTTACTAAGGTAGCTTGTGCATCGGATATTTTTCCTAGCAAACTTTTAGCAAAAGCATACTTAGATTGGAGATTGCAAACTTCTCTACTAATATCATCAAGTTGTTTTGTAATAGCATCTAGCACAACAAAGTGCTCCTTAAGTTCTTCGGTAAAATACTTATTATGCTCAAATTGTGTAGTCATATATTCCTTAGTACTTTTCTCAATTTCAAGCAAAATATTGGGGTAAGGAACATCATAATATTTTCTTTGAGTCATCATGATTACGCAAACAAGAACGCACACAAAAATAGATCCGGCAAGAAAACGGCGAATAGAAAAAAGGAGCAAATAAAACGGCAAATTTTTGTGAAGTGGGGGAGAGGAAAACGATAGGAAAATGGAAAATAATGTAAATTGCAAGGAGATGAGATTTGTGATTAGGTATATGTTGAAGATCCTCCCCAGCAACGGCGCCAGAAATTACCTTTGATGTCGATTGAAGCTACGTCGGTATTTCCCCAAAGAGGAAGGGATGATGCAGCACAGCGGCGGTAGGTATTTCCCTCAGATATGAAACCAAGGTTATCGAACCAGTAGGAGAACCAAGCAACACAACGTAAACAGCCCCTGCACACAGATAACAAATCCTCACAACCTAATGTGTTAAAGGGGTTGTCAATCCCTTTCGGGGTACGGCGCCTCAAGATAGGCAAACGGACATGAGATAAATTGTAGTAGATTGATAGATCGAATGCCAAATAAAATAAATAGAATAAAATGCAGCAAGGTATTTTTATATTTTTGGTTTAATAGATCTGAAATAAATTGCAAGAGAAAAGTAGATCGCAAAGGCAAATATATGAGAAAGAAGACCCGGGGGCTGTAGGTTTCACTAGTGGCTCCTCTCGAGAAAAATAGCAAACGGTGGGTAAACAAATTACTGTTGGGCAATTGATAGAACTTCGAATAATCATGACGATATCCAGGCAATGATAATTATAGGCATCACGTCCAACATTAGTAGACCGACTCATGCCTGCATCTACTACTATTACTCCACACATCGACCGCTATCCAACATGCATCTAGTGTATTAACTTCATGGAAAGATAGAGTAATGCAATAAGAATGATGACATGACGTAGAGAAGATCTACCTATGTAGAGATAGACCCGGTCATTTTATCCTTAGTAGCAATGATACATACGTGTCGTTTCCCCTTCTGTCACTAGGATCAGGCGCCGTAAGATCAAACCCACTACAAAGCACCTCTTCCCATTGCAAGATAAATAGATCAAGTTGTCCAAACAAAAACCAAATATTGGAGAATAAATACGAGGCTATAAGCAATCATGCATATAAGAGATCAAAGAAACTCAAATGACTTTCATGGATATAAAAAGATATAACTGATCATAAACTCAAAGTTCATCAGATCCCAACAAACACACCGCAAAAGAGAGTTACATCATATGGATCTCCAAGAGACCATTGTATTGAGAATCAAAAGAGAGAGAGAAAGCCATCTAGCTACTAACTACGGACCTGAAGGTCTACAAAGAACTACTCACGCATCATCGGAGAGGCACCAATGGAGGTGGTGAACCCCATCTGAGATGGTATCTAGATTGGATCTGGTGGTTCTGGTCTCTGCGGTGGCTGGATGAATATTTCGTCGACTCTCCTAGGGTTTTGGGAATATTGGGGTATTTATAGAACAAAGAGGTAGTCTGCGGGGCACCCGAGGTGGGCACAACCCACCAGGGCGCGCCCTGGTGGGTTATCCCCTCCTCGGGACTCCCCCAGGCATAGCCAGGGCCCATTATGTTCCTTCTGGTCCAAAAAAATCTCCGTGAAGTTTTGTTGCCTTTGGACTCCTTCTGATATTGATTTCCTGCGATGTAAAAAACTTTCAGAAACAGCAACTGGCACTTGGCACTATGTCAATAGGTTAGTACCAAAAAATGATATAAAATGACTATAAAATGATTATAAAACATCCAAGATTGATAATATAACAGCATGAAACAATCAAAAATTATAGATACGTTGGAGATGTATCAGTCCACATACTCAACCATCATATAGTCTTCTATGATTGCTAACACTCATCGCATACACATGAGCAAAACATTTCAGCCGGACACATAGAAAGATAGGGGCTTATAGTTTCGCCTCCCAACGTATTCACCTCAAGGGTGATGTTAACAGTAGTAACTTATGCCACCCATATTCAACTGGACATATGTGCCTAGATCTTCCTCACCACATGATGCTTACCAAAGGAGAAAATAAAAAAGAATAGAGAGAAGAAACTTTGACTCTCTGCATAAAAGTAAATACATATAAAAGTAAAAGATAGGCCCTTTGCAGAGGGAAGCAGATGTTGCCATGCGCTTATTTGTTTGTATGCTCAACCCCTTAGTGCAAACGAACGTCACGTTGCATTACCCCTTGTGATAGCGACCTTTATTATGCAGTCTGTCGCTTTTATTCTTCACCATCACAAGTTCATGCAACACTCAATTTTCTCTTACACTAAATGATCTCACACATTTAGAAGCAATTTTTATTGCCTTATTGCACCGATGACAACTTAATTGAAGGATCTTGCTCAATCCCTAGGTAGGTATGGTGGACTCTTGAAAATAAGATTTAGGTTTAAGGGTTTTTGGATGCGCAAGTACTATATCAACTTAGTGCAGAATTTTGGCTAGCAAATATAGGGGCAAGCACCACATGTTGAAGGATCTATGACAATGTAACTTCTATGTGAATATGAACAAACATAAATCATTACGTTGTCTTCCTTGTCTAACGTCAACAATCTTTGGCATATAATATTTTTATGGGGCTCATAATCACAAAAGATTTCTAGGATATTGTATTTATATGTGAATCTTCTCTTCCCTTATTAATTCTTTCATGATTTGCATCATTGACCAATGCAATGTTTGTCAATCTCTAATAAAATTTTCTACTTATACTTTTCCTTATGTGGTGCCATCACCTACCATAAGATTAGCATGTGATATTTTTAATTTATTTCCCTTCTTTTTATATTTATATCCTTTCTTTTTATTGCAACATGAAAGTAAAGAAAGCAAAAACTCAAATTAAACTTTATTATATATCTTGCACAAGATTACAAGGATAGATCACTAAGCAAGCTCTCGAAAAGAAAGGATCGAACTAAACTTCTATTGATCTATACCAATATAAAAAGACCCAAATGGGCAGATCCAATTAATCTCGGCCATCAAATCATGTCAATCCAATGACCTAGACTGCTTCAATGTCAGAGTGCTCAACACGTTAAGCGTGTAGTTAATTTCATGCCAAATATAGTGTTAATCACATAATAACATGCAAATAATATCCTACTCAATATCCGCATGCACTTAATATACTTCCAATTAACGTGCATTGCACGTACACAATTACTAGTCTAAAGCAAAAAATCAAACTAAAATAAGTAAAGGCAAAAAGATAGTGGGGGTGGTACGATATCGGGGCACCTCCCCCAAGCTTGGCGGAAGCCAAGGGGAGTGCCCATACCCGAAACTCAATTTTCCTTTGGTGATGAAGAAGGAGGTGGCGATGAAGATATCTTGTCCTCGAATTTACATGGCAGAGGCTAACCATTATAAGAGGAGGAGTGAGTCTCATGGGTCCTGCAACTGGCAGCCAAACTCATACCTTTAAACCTTGCCTCATATTCAAAGACTTGATTTTGAAGATCATAGATCTGGCTTTTGAGGAAGTTGATTTGCTCGTTGAGGGTGAAGACAATGTCCTTCATAGACTTTCCATCCACCTTGAGATCACGGGTGTAGTCCACGATCATGAGGTGATTGTCATTGACTCCATGTTCCACCACCCCCTTGCACCGAAAGACCTCCTGCTCCATACCCTCAAGCCTGGCCTCCAGGTTCCCGTCCCCTTGGGACCTTGCACATCACGGATGTGCAGCACCCCCTCATGCATTTGGATAGCCTGAGGGTGTTGCATCACCTCCCGCGGATATGGGTTGATGACGTTCTCGAAGAACTTGTCCTTGGAGGAGCGTGGAGCGGCCATGGTAGACTGGATCTGTCAGAAAACATCAAGTAAATAAAACACAAGATTTCTCCGCGATACGGTGGTCAATGGGTTCGGGGGGTATATAAATATTTTTTATCTTGGTGAACAAGCGAGCGTGAGAAAAACGGAGTCCGAAAGGTGCCCCGGGTGGGCACAACCCACCTGGGCGCGCCTGGCTTGTGTCTTGTGGCCACCAACGTACGCTTCCTGGAAGTTTCTTATTTTCCTAATTTTTTAAATATTCCAAAACTGACAAAAAATATTTTTGTGGATTTTTCGGGGTCTGTTTACTTACCGTATCCATACCTCCTTATTTTCACGATTCTGGAGTGTCCCGGAAGGACTCTTTTATGTGTTCTTTCGATGTCAAAGTTTGGATAATATTACTTCCAATATTAATGGGCGTACCTGAGATATAATGTTTTATTCGTTGCCCATTAACAACCTTCGGGTTAGTACCTTCGGTGTTATTTATTTTGATAGCTCCAGACCGGTAAACCTCCTCGATAACATAGGGTCCTTCCCATTTACTAAGGAGTTTTCCTGCAAAGAACCTGAAACAAGAGTTGTACAAAAGAACATATTCTCCGACTTTGAACTCATACTTTTGGATTCTTTTATCATGCCATATTTTAACTTTCTCTTTAAATAACTTGGCATTTTCATAAACTTGGGTTCCCCATTCATCTAATAAGCTAATATCAAATAACCTCTTTTCACCGGCAAGTTTGAAATCATAGTTGAGTTCTTTGAATGCCCAATATGCTTTATGTTCTAGCTCAAGAGGCAAATGACAAGCTTTTCCATAAACCATTTTATAAGGAGACATACCCATAGGATTTTTATATGCTGTTCTATAAGCCCAAAGTGCATCATCTAATTTCTCAGTGTTGAAGATATGCCCTAGAGGCAATCGTGTATGATGATATTTCCTATGTGTTTATGAATAAAGATAGTCCTTGGACATTATCAATGATGTGTATCAGCAAGTACGTGACTTGTCTGTGGGACTATGCATTGTATGATGACTGTCCTAAAAGGTCCCTAGTTGAAAGGCTGTGTGGACGCGCAGCCGACTAGACTAGCGTATGACACGGTCGATGGCTTGGTCTCACTAGCCATGGAGCGTTGGATGCTAACCGGATAATATGGACTTGGAAAGGTTTGGTCGGATTCGATGTAGTCGGATCCGAGTCGAGATAAGGTCAGAGTCGGACAGACCCAACTATGAGACACAGTGATATGTCATCTGTGAGTCTCTAGTACAACATACGTTCTATGTCCTAAGACCTGAGCTGACGCATGTACTCGGGATGGTGACAGACTTTCTTTGGGCCGACCAAATGCTACTCTATGACTAGGTAGTTACAAAGGTAGGTTTCGGGTTTTTCTAGTCCCATGCTGCGAGACATGGTCGAGCAAGATGGAATTTGCCCCTCCGATCAGGAGAGATATACTCTGGGCCCCTCGTGTGATCCGACCAGGAAAAGCATGGCCATGCGACAAGGATTATGAGATAATCCGGATAGTGGTCGGTATCACTGGAACAAGAAAGAGGTCGGGCTAGCACAAGGATGACAGTCTCTCCTTGAGCCCGACAACATATATCATGAGGCAAAGGGAACAGAAGTGTGACACGTTGTACAGGTTCGCCTAACCAGCTACATAGTCTGCTTGGTGTTCGGCATGCCTTGCTAGAGGCCGCTACCAACTGTGCAGTGCGGAGGTGATCCGAACTACGACCAAGCTGACTTGAACCTAAGGGGTCGCGCGCTTAAGGGAAGGAACCTATGAGGTCGGATCCGAAGACACTGGTCGGATGTGATCCGAGCTGTATTCGGATTGTGCCCGAGTAGACTTGTGGGCTTTAGGGTCCGTGCGAGGCCCAAGTGTTGAGCCCGCGCCGGACGCCTATATAAAGTGGAGGTGCGGCACACTCATGCGGTTGATCACTTTCGCACTGCGACTAGAGTTTGCATGTGTTGTGAATAGCCACCTCCACTTGCTGCCGACTGTGTGATCGGACCTAGCAGTCCGCCACACGGTATTCCTCCTACATGCGCGGATACCATTAGAGGCGGTGCACTTGTGTCGCTCCGGCGAACTTGTACGTGGGATCGGACGACCGACTGTTCGAGGGAGATCAGACGAGGAGGAGATGATCCACGCGAACACGCTGCCCCAACTCTTCTTCCGCTGCATGACACTATGCGTCTAGTGGTAACGAACTGTGATCCATCTCCCGTAGCATGTTCTTGGTTGTTCTGTGCGTAGGAAAATTTTAATTTGCAGTCAACGCATCCTACCGTAGATCCCAACACTTAGACCAATTCTTCCGGGACCTATTGATGGTCTTTTGTAAAATTAATTTTATTTCTCTAATGCTAAGTTCAACTTGACCACTAGACTGAGGATGATAGGGTGATGCAATTCTATGGTTAACATCATACTTGGCAAGCATTTTGTGGAAAGCACCATGAATAACGTGTGAACCACCATCAATCATTAAATATCTAGGGACTCCAAACCTAGGGAAAATAACTTCCTTAAGCATTTTAATAGAGGTTTTCTGATCAGCACTACTGGTTGGAATAGCTTCTACCCATTTAGTAACATAATCAATAGCAACCAAAATATGTATATAACCGTTAGAGGAAGGAAAAGGTCCCATGTAATAAAATCCTCAAACATCAAATGGTTCAACAGCAAGTGAATAATTCATAGGCATTTCTTGACGCTTACCGATATTACCTATTCTTTGGCATTCATCACAAGATAAGACGATGCATCCTTCAAGAGAGTAGGCTAATAAAATCCATATTGCAATACCTTGTGAGCAGTTCTATCTCCAGCATGATGCCCTCCATAAGTTTCAGAGTGACATTTCCGTAGGATTTGTCTCTATTCAAGCTCAAGTACACAACGTCTAATAATACCATCTACTCATTCTTTATAAATATGTGGGTCATCCCAAAAGTAGTGTCTTAAATCATAGAAGAATTTTTAGTTTTGTTGGTATGTAAAGCTAGGTGGTAAATATTTAGCAACAATGTAATTAGCATAATCAGCATACCAAGGAGTATTATTAGAAACATTTATTGCAGCTAACTGCTCATCAGTAAAACTATCATCAATAGGTAGTGGGTCATCAAGCACATTTTCAAGCCTAGACAAGTTATCAGCTACGAGGTTCTCAGCTCGTTTTCTATTAGTGATATGTAAATCAAATTCTTTAGCAAGAGAACCCATCGAATAAGTCTAGATTTAGCATCTTTCTTTTCCATAAGATATTTAATAGCAGCATGGTCGGTGTGAATGATAAATTTAGAGTCAACAGTGTAAGATATAAATTTATCACAAGCAAACACCACTGCTAGGGATTCTTTTTTAGTAGTTGCATAATTCCATTGTGCACCGTCTAGAGTTTTACTAGCATAATGAATAACATTCAGTTTCTTATCAACTCTTTGTCCTAGAACAACACCAATAGCATAATCACTAGCATCATATAATTTCAAAAGGCAAGTTCCAATCAGGTGGTTGAATAATAGGTGCAAAAATTAAGGCTTTCTTGAGTGTTTCAAAGGCTTCTAAACAATCATCATCAAAAACAAAAGGAACATCCTTTTGCAAAAGATTTGTAAGAGGCCTATAAATTTTATAAAAGTCTTTGATAAATCTCCTATAGAAACCAGCATGACCTAAGAAACTACGAATACCTTTGATATCTTTAAGACATGGCATTTTCTCAATTGCATCAACCTTAGCTTTGTCCACTTCAATACCTCTTTCAGAAATTTTATGCCCCAAAACAATACCTTCATTAACCATAAAGTGGCACTTCTCACAATTCAAGACAAGATTTGTTTGCTTGCATCTCTGCAAAACTCGATCAAGATTGCTTATACAATCATCAAAATACTTCCCACAAATAGATAAGTCATCCATGAAAACCTCAACAATCTTTTCACAAAAGTCAGAGAATATGGCAGTCAGACATCTTTGAAAGGTAGTAGGTGCATTGCATAAACCAAAAGGCATATGTCTATAAGCATAAGTTCCAAAGGGACAAGTAAAAGTGGTCTTTTCTTGATCAGGTTGAGAAACAGGTATTTGTGAAAAACCAGAATATCCATCAAGGAAGCAAAAATGTGTGCGCTTAGATAATCTTTCTAACATTTGATCAATAAAAGGCAGAGGGTAATGATCTTTTCTAGTTGCTTTGTTTAATTTTCTAAAATCAATTACCATTCCATAGACTGTAACAATTCTTTGTGGAATAAGTTCATTCTTATCATTAGGAAAAACAGTAATACCTCCTTTCTTAGAGACACAATGAACAGGACTTACCCATCTACTATCAGCTATAGGATAGATTATACCTGCTTCCAGAAGTTTTAAGATTTCCGTTCTCACCACTTCTTCATTTTTAGATTTAACTGACGTTGGTGATCAACAACGGGTTTAGCATCAGGTTCCATATTAATCTTGTGCTGACATAGAGTGGGTCTAATGCCCTTTAAATCATCAAGAGTATATCCAATAGCAGCTTGGTGCTTCCTTAGAACTTTCAATAATCTTTCTTCTTCATGTTCTGAAAGGTTAATTAGCACTAATAATAATATGATATATCTTCTTTTCACCAAGATAAGCATATTTCAAAGTGTCTGGCAATTGTTTTAATTCAAACACAGGATCACCTTTAGGTGGAGGAGGACCTCCTAGAGTTTCAATAGGTAAATTGTGTTTAAGCAGAGGACGTTGTTCAAAGAAAATCTTATCTATTTCATTTCTCTCATGCATATGTAAATCATTTTCATGGTCTAGCAAATATTGTTCTAAAGGATCAGTAGGAGGCACAGCAATAGAAGCAAGACCAATTATTTCATCCTTACTAGGAAATTCTTTTTCATGAAGCTTTCTACTAAACTTGGAAAAATTAAACTCATGAGACTCATCACCAAAGCTAACACCGACAGTTTGTTTTTTACAATCTATTTCAGCATTAACAATGTTCAAGAAAGGTCTACCAAAGATAATGGGAAAAAGTCATCTTGTGGGGAACCAAGAACAAGGAAATCAGTAGGGTATTTTATTTTCCCACACAAGACTTCAACATCTCTAACAATCACAATTGGTGATATAGTTTCTCTATTAGCAAGTTTAATAGTAACATCTATGTCTTCTATCTCTGCGGGTGCTATGTCATTCATAATTTCTTGATATAAGGAATAAGGAATAGCACTCACACTAGCACCTATGTCACATAAACCATGATAACAGTGATCTCCTATTTTAACTGAGACGATAGTCATGCCAACAACAGGTCTATGATTATCCTTTTTATCAGGTTTGGCAATTCTAGCAGCTTCTTCACAGAAGTATATAACATGCCCATCTACGTTTTCTTCCAAGAGATCCTTAATCATAGCAACACCAGGTTCTACTTTAATTTGTTCATCGGGTTTAGGTGTTCTAATATAACTTTTGTTAACCACGGTTGAAACTTTAGCATGTTCCTTTATCCTAACAGGGAGAGGTGGCTTCTCAATATAAGTAGTAGGAACAACTGGATCAACATTATAAATTATGGTCTCCTCTTTAATTGGTACCGATTCTTTAATTTCTTCTTTAATAGGTGGGTGATATTTGAACCACTTCTCCTTAGGGACATCACCATGAGTAGCAAATGATTCACAAAAGGAGGCTACTATCTCAGAGTCAAGTCCATATTTAGTGCTAAACTTTTGAAAAGCTTCGGTATTCATAAAAGATTTAACACAATCATACTTAAGCTTAATACCTGACTCTTTACCTTCGTCGAGTTCCCAATCTTCAGAGTTGCATCTAATTCTTTCCAAAAGATTCCACAGGAATTTAATAGTCTTCTTCATAAAACAACCAGTACAAGAAGTATCAAGCATGGATTGATCATCACGAGAAAGCCGGGCATAAAAGTTCTGGATAATAATTTCTCTTGAGAGCTCATGGTTGGGGCATGAATATAACATTGACTTAAGCCTCCCCCAAGCTAAAGTGATACTTTCTCCTTCACGAGGCCAAAAATTATATATATAATTCCGATCACGATGAACTAGATTCTTAGGATATTTTTTTTTGGTGAAACTCCAATTTCAATCGATTCCAATTCCAAGATCAAATATCATCGCATAGCCTATACCATGCCAATGCTTTTACCTTCAAAGATAAGGGAAAACCTTTTTCATAACTTCATCTTCGGGTAAACCTGCAAGCTTAAACAATCCACAAATTTGTTTCACATATATCAAGTGCATATCAGGATGTTCGGTTCCATCTCCTGCATAAGGATTAGCTAGCAGTTGTTATATGATACCCGAAGGAGTTTCATATTCAATATTTTTGGTAGGTATAGTAGGTTGAGGGGTAGATAATTGTGGTTCCGGTCGAGGTGAAGATACCCCGAATAAACCCCTTAAAGGATTGTTTTCCATAGTAACAAGTGACAATAAATTTCAGCACACTATATGAATGTTTCCGTACCAAATTCGACTTACCAAAGGTGCTTCACTCCCCGGAAACGGCGCCAGAAAATAGCCTTGATGACACACAAGTATAGGGGATCAATTGTAGCTCTTTTCGATAAGTAAGAGTGTCGAACTCAACAAGGAGCAGAAGGAAATGACAAGTGGTTTTCAGCAAGGTAATGTCTGAAAGTGTTGAAATTGTAAGTAGCAGAGTAGTTTCATAGCAAGATAATTTGTAACGAGCAAGTAACGATAGTAGTAAAAAAAGTGCAGCAAGGTAACCCAATCCTTTTGAGGCAAAGGACAGGCCAAAACGGTCTCTTATAATAAGCAAAGCGTTCTTGAGGGTACACGGGAATTTTATCTAGTCACTTTTCACCATGTTGATTTGATTTGTGTTCGCTACTTTGATAATTTGATATGTGGGTGGACTGGTGCTTAGGTGTTGTTCTTACTTGAACAAGCCTCCTACTTATGGTTAACCCTCTCGCAAGCATCCGAAACTATGAGAAAAGTATTAAGAATAAATTCTAACCATAGCATTAAACTTTTGGATCCGGTCGGTCCCTTATGGAATAGCGCATAAACTGGGGTTTAAGCTTCTGTCACTCTCACAACCCATCATCTACTTACTACTCCACAATGCAGTCCCTTAGGCCCAAATATGGTGAAGTGTCATGTAGTCGACGTTCACATGACACCACTAAGGGAATCACAACATACATTCTATCAAAATATCGAACACATATCAAGTTCACATGATTACTCGCAACATGATTTCTCCCATGACCTCAAGAACAAAAGCAACTACTCACAAATGATAATCATGCTCAAGATCAGAGGGGTATTAAATAGCATATTGGATCTGAACATATAATATTCCACCAAATAAACCATATAGTAATCAAGTACAAGATGTAACTAACACTACTAGTCACTGAGGGAGTTCCGGACTAGGGGGTGTCCGGATAGCCGAACTATCATCATCGGCCGGACTCCAAGACTATGAAGATACAAGATTGAAGACTTCATCCCGTGTCCGGATGGGACTTTCCTTGGCGTGGAAGGCAATCTTGGCGATACGGATACGTAGATCTCCTACCATTGTAACCGACTCTGTGTAACCCTAGCCCTCTCCGGTGTCTATATAAACCGGATGGCTTTAGTCCATAGGACGAACAACAATCATACCATAGGCTAGCTTCTAGGGTTTAGCCTCCTTGATCTCGTGGTAGATCCACTCTTGTAACACACATCATCAATATTAATCAAATAGGACGTAGGGTTTTACCTCCATCAAGAGGGCCCGAACCTGGGTAAAACATCGTGTCCCGTGTCTCCTGTTACCATCCGCCTAGATGCACAGTTCGGGACCCCCTACCCGAGATCCGCCAGTTTTGACACCGACATTGGTGCTTTCATTGAGAGTTCCTCTGTGTCGTCACCGATAGGCTCGATGGCTTCTTCGATCATCATCAATGACGCAGTCTAGGGTGAGACCTTCCTCCCCGGACAGATCTTCGTATTCGGCGGCTTCGCACTGCGGGCCAATTCGCTTGGCCAACTGGAGCAGATCGAAAGCTACGCCCCTGGCCGTCAGGTTAGATTTGGAAGTTTGAACTTCACGGCTGACATCCACGGGGACTTGATCCTCGATGGATTCGAGCCACAGCCGAGCGTGCCGCACTGTCACAGCGAGCATGATTTAGCTCTGCAGCCGGACAGTACCCTGGAGGCCGCACTCGAACCCGCTCCGATCTTCAATTCGTAGCCGGCTGAGCAGGTCGAGGACGGATGGCTAGACACCACCTCGGGGGCTGCAACCTCTATGGCGATAGAGCCGAACACTGACTTTGTCCCTTATGAAGCTCGTGACTCCGAGGTGTCGGACTCCTTGCCGGACTCCGAACCTCCCGCGCCCCCTCCGATCGAATCCGATTGGGCGCCGATCATGGAGTTCACCGCAGCGGACATCTTTCAACACTCACCTTTAGGCGACATCTTGAGTTCGCTAAAGTATCCCTCGTTATCAGGAGAGCCCTGGCTGGACTGCGGCCAGGACGGCTGGGATGCGGACGACGAAGAAACTCAAAGCCCACCCACCACCCACTTGGTAGCCACTGTCGACAATCTAACCGACATGCTAGACTACGACTCCGAAGACATCGACGGTATGGACGACGATGCCGAAGACGACCAAGAACCAGCACCCATCGGGCACCGGAAAGCCACCCCAACGCACGACGTATACATGGTGGATACACCAAAAGGAAGCGACAACGAGGAAAAACGGGACGTGGCGAAGGACAACTCCCCCAACAAACAACCAAAACGGCGACGCAAGCGCCGCCTGAAGACCGGCCTAGATAAAAACGGCACCCGTATGGACCCGGCCCTAGAGCAGGGCGAAGCAGTGGACGACGAACATGCCACCAAGCAGCCCATCCCCGGCGAAGACGATCTCACATCACCAGAGCATATGAACCTTCATAAAAGGCTCGTCGCCACTGCAAGAAGTTTGAAGAAGCAAAAGCGGAAGCTCAAAATAGCGGAGGACGCACTCAGAATGAGATGGAGCAAAGTACTCAACACCACAGATAAATATGGCGCTAGTCACCAGACAAAGAGCTACCCGAAGCACAAGCTGTTGCCCGAATTTGACAAGGAGGCCTTAGAGCCCCCGCAGTCAAAAAAGAAAGAAGGCGCCTGGCCGGATAGACGACCAGATGACAGGCCAAGAGCAACAAGGGGCGCCGCACACAAGCCGGCACATGATCAGCATAAAGATCCTCGGAAAAAGGATGATCCAGCCAGGTCTATCTATGGGCCAAAAAAGAAGACTCCAGGAAGCAACATAACCCGCCGAGCATTTGAAGACAATGGCACACCCAAATACAGGGGCGCTGCACACCCACTATGTTTCACCGACGAGGTACTGGATCATGGATTTCCAGCGGGATTCAAACCCGTAAACATAGAAGAATATGACGGAACAACAGATCCCGGAGTCTGGATCGAGGATTATATCCTACACATACATATGGCCAGAGGAGACGATCTCCATGCCATAAAATACCTACCCCTCAAGCTCAAAGGGCCAGCTCGGCATTGGCTTAAAAGCCTCCCAGAAAATACCATTGGAAGTTGGGAAGAGCTTGAGGATGCGTTTCGAGCAAATTTTCAGGGGACTTATGTCAGCCCTCCGGATGCAGACGATTTAAGTCACATAACTCAACAGCCCGGAGAGTCAGCATGCAAATTCTGGAACAGGTTCCTCACTAAAAAGAACCAAATAGTCGATTGTCCGGACGCTGAAGCCTTAGCAGCCTTTAAACACAACGTCCGAGACGAATGGCTCGCCAGGCACCTCGGCCAAGAAAAACCAAGAACAATGGACACACTAACAATCCTGATGACCCGCTTTTGCGTGGGGGAAGACAGCTGGCTAGCTAGATGCAGCACCAGCGACCCGAGTACATCCGAAGTCAGGGATGGAAATGGGAAATCACGACGCAGAAAAGATCAGCGCCGGAACAAGGAAAATGGCCGAAATAGTATGGCGGTCAACACCGGACAAAAGCTCTCGGCCGAATAACAAAACACTGCCCCTCAAGGACAACAGTGACGAGCTATCCAACCTAAACAAAATTCTGGATAGGCTATGTCAAATACATGGTACCTCCGGGAAGCCTGCAAACCATACCCACAGAGATTGTTGGGTCTTCAAGCAGTCCGGCCGACTTAACGCCGAACACAAGGGGCTCGACACACCAAGCGAAAGTGACGAACCCCAAAAGCAGCACTCCGAAAAACAGAAGACTTTCCCACTAGAAGTCAAAACAGTGAACTCACTTCATGTGATAACACGAAAACACAGCGCGGCACCTGCCATACCAGGACACCGTCCGCAGAATGGGGATAGACCCTACCAAAATTCGCCATAACAGCACTTCCTTCAAAGGAGTGACGCCAGGCCTTTAAGCCAATTATACGGGCTCTGTACCACTAGAGGTTGTGTTCGGTTCATCCGACAACCTCCGTCACGAAAAGCTCACTCTCCATATCGCCCCATTTTATAGTGGCCATCGAGCACTACTGGGACGCTAAGCTTTCGCCCACTTTAACGCAATACCACATTACATGTCTCTTATACTTACAATGCCCGGTCCACGCGGCATAATCTCATTAAAGAGTAACTCCGAGTGTTCCTCGACCACGGAGAGCGTGGGGCTGCCTTGACAGCCACTCCGACCTTGCAGGTCAAGGCCCCTAAAAACAGGTCATTCGGACCCTGGACACGGTTAGGAGAGTCCGGCGTAAATAAACAAGGGGCTTCCCAGCCGCATACCCCCTTTATAAGGGGCCGTGCGTATAAATGATGAGAGCCAATAACGCTCAACTTTCTTCATCTTCCAAATTATACTTTATTTTAATACAACTTTTGCACGATATTTCTTAGAAACTAAGTCCTTCTCTTTTACAGATGAAGCACGTGCTACACCCGTCCAGGATACAGCACAATGGAGACACAGGCGCAGACGTGCAGCAGGGACCCGTTGCAAGGATTCTTTTCAGATTAAGACCCTGCGTAAACCTTTCTTACTGTCTCTTGTTGATACACATCCCCTGGTTTCCTACCATAGCCGAGGAGGAGGCTGGCGTTTTGGCATCGGCCACGTCAGAAGTTCCCGCCTGTACCTGGACACTAGGGGCTTAGGGCATTGTTCTGCCCGGTATCATAAAGACCGAACACCTCAGGGAGTGTTCGGCGTCTCGAGTTAGGCCTTATATGCATCAGCTCCGAATCATGTCTTTGGTAAAATGTTGGGTTTGCCCGGCTCCTGTGTTTTGCTGCCTTACGCTCCGTATCATCGGCTAACGCGGCACCAGGAGAACTACTGCGATTGTGCCCCGGTTCGGCCGGGCGAGCACCTCAGTAGAGAAAGCCGAAAACTGACTGTCGTGATATAGCGAGAGACTGGCCAACCACTCGATCGACCATTGGAATGTTTAGAATTCCTCCGCTTTAACGAAGGACCGCTTCCCGGTCAGGCACATACGCACCCCGAGTTCGGAGAAGAGCGGTGCCACTAGGGGCTATATAGTAGCCCCACATTCGAGCTCCTATGGCTAAGTGAAAGTGATAAAGCATTATAGTCCGGTTGCCTAGTTTGCTACGCTATCACCTCCTTAAAAGGACCAAGATGTTGGATTAAGTGTGAAAAAGTGCCCCTTTTTTTTGCAAACACCCCCGCACCATGTGTGTGGGGGCTGAAGCCAAAGACTGCCATCTTTCAGATTATACATACACATACGGCCGCACAGGAGATAGTTCAATACTTGAACGCACAAGTATAAAAAGCTATTGCATTATAAACATGATCTCAGAAATCATACATGTCATTTAAACATAACATCTTTCGAGCACTACGGCTCTATTAAATGAGCGCCCTGCAGGACTTCCTCAAAATAGTGCTCGGTGGGGAATCGGCTTTCGTCCGAACCCTGGGACGCAACAGCGGTGGCATCCATCTCCGCCCAGTATGTCTTAACACGGGCGAGAGCCATCCGTGCACCTTCTATGCATGCCGACCGCTTCATCGCCCCGATATGCGGCACCGCCCCAAGGAATTGCTGCAACAAGCCAAAATAACTCTTCGGCTTGGGCCTTTCCGGCCACAGATGAGCAACCACATCCGTCATGGCAAGTCCGGACAATCTATTTAGCTCAGCCCACTGAACCAGCTGGTCACTCAATGGAAGTGGACGCTCCGGACTATGGAATTGAGACCAGAAAAGCTCTTCCATTTTGTGATCTTCCTGGCTTCGGAAGTGCACGACTGCGTCCGCCGCACTCGCCGCCAAATCCAGATAAGGATCCTCCGCACCGCACAATCGGCCCAGCTGAGCATACTTTGGATCCGTGAACTTCCTACGCAGCATAAAGGGCTTTCCAGCCACAATGTCTCTGGCCTGACGCAGTTCCTCCTTCATAGCCCGCATTGCACTACGGGCATCCTTGGCTTCAGCGTCGGCCTTCTTCAGGTCCTCTTGCTCCGCTCGGCGTTCTCTTTCAAGAACCTCCAGGCGGTCGGTAGCATCTTTCAACTCACGGCCATTCCGGCCATCTCCTCCCTGCTTCAGCAGTGAGCAGCCTTCTCGGCTTCTAGCTCTTCCGCTGCCTTCGAGGCAGCCGCTTCGTTTTTTCTGGCTTGCTCCTTGGCCCGAGCAAGCTCTGCTCGAAGGTTTTCCATAGCAGCAACACCATCTGCATCAAGCATACAAATTGTAAGAAATGGGCGTCAGCTCCCTTACTAGGCGACCGCGGAGCAACCACATACCTTGTGACTCATCAAGTCGTTTATTGACCAGCGAGATGTCCGCATCCGCAACGTCAAGTTGCCTCTTAAGCTCGGCAACTCCATCAGTCCGGCTGGCCACTGAACGTTCCGCCACCTGCATAGGAAAGGCGACAATCTATAACTGAGATTATGATCCTCGGCACGCTGTCGCTTTCGACAGCATACCAAGTCTCAGGGGCTACTATCTATACAGGGCGCACTTCATGTGCAAAATTGTCAAAAGGTATGTCATTTTTTGCGTACCTCAAACCCCGTCAGCAAACTTCCGACGGCCTCACACAACCCGCTTTTGGCGGACGAGATCCTCTCAATCACCATACTCATTAATGTGCGGTGATCTTTTGAGATAGACGCCCTCTTGAGCAAATCCTGCAGCTCCACCGGCCGTGCCCCAACGGGTGCCGGACTCTCCGGCCCCGCCGGACTCGGGGAGACCCTCCGTGACGACACCTCAGGGTTGTCCGCCCCGCCAGACGGGGCGGCAGATGGAGGCGTCTCGCTCTCCATCATCTCCGAACGAAGGTCCCCCGAAGTTGAGCTCTGCTGAGATGGGCTGAGATCCGAACTACAAGGTGAAAACTTCGGTTACCTTTGGAAATAATATAGGGGCGTTCCCTATTACAAAATTCCCCCTTATTTACTTACGGCTCGCTGGAGGGCTGATTCCTCGGAGGAGACAGTACGGCTGGGGCTCTTCCCGGCACAGGACCTTCCGGTACAGATTTCTTTCCCCGCTTTGAGGCCTTGGCCCCCGGGTCTTCGGAAGCGGTCCTCTTCTCCCCCTGGAAGGAGGGACTCTCGATTCCTCCCTTACTGAGAGCCTCTTTGGTAGAGGTGGTAGTTCCCCTATGCCCCCCTTCGGCCTCCTCCGAAGGTGCAACCTCCAACATTTTGATTAACACGGGATCCTGCATGGACTCAGGGAGGGGGGCCGAACACCGTATCAGTTTTGCTTGCGCTATCCACTCCTGTCTAAGGGATAGCTGGTTAAAAGGCAAACCCACGATAAATAAATGGACGATGTGTCCGGACATAGGGCTACTTACTTGAGTATCCGGGCGATTGCAGCTTAGGCCAGCATCCTCAGTCAAGTCCGGACGCATCTCTTGCGATCCGAAGAACAGTTTGTACATCTCCGCGGGTGTCAAACCCATGAAGTGTTGAAGAGCTCGTGGCCCCTCTGGATTAAATTCCCACAGGTGGAGGGGGCGACATTTGCAGGGCAGTAGGCGCCGGATCAGCATAACCTGTACCACTACGACCAGATTGATCCCCCTTTCTTGGAGGCCTCAAATCCAGTCCTGCAATAGGGGTACATCTTTGGACGGCCCCCAGTCACGCCCCTTGTTGACCCATGACGTCAACTGTTGTGGAGGGCCCGAGCAGAAGACGGGCGGCGTCCTCTGCCTGCTGCCCCTGGGAGCGGTGATATAGTACCACTCCTGCTGCCACAGGCCGAGCTCCTCCTGAAAAGAGCCCTCGGGCCATGGAGCATCGGCCCTCTTGTTTATAACCGCCCCGCCGCACTCTGCCTGACGCCCCTCAATCATCTTTGGCTCCACGTTGAAGGTTTTGAGCCATAAGCCGAAGTGAGGGGTAGTGCGGAGGAAGGCTTCGCAGACGACAATGAATGATGAGATGTGGAGGATGGACTCCGGAGCCAAGTCATGGAATTCCAGCCCATAGTAAAACATGAGCCCCCTCACGAAGGGATCCGTCGGGAAGCCTAAACCCCGACGGAGGTGAGACACGAACACGACGCTCTCACCAAGCTCGAGAGTCGGAATAACTTGCCCTCGGGCAGGCAGCCTATGCAAAATCTCGTAGGTTAAGTACCTGGCGTCTCTCAGCTTTAGCACGTCCTCTTCCGTGACGGAGGAGGGCATCCACCGGCCTCGTAGGTCGGGGCCGGACATTGTCGAAGATCGAAGGTACCCGAATCTGGAGCCCTGGGTGTTGGAACTCGGGGCGAGGGGCGGATTCGATAGAGGATTGAAGGAAAAGAACGGGCCTTGGTCTCATTATAAAGAGGAAGAATACCAAGAGCCGTCCCCGTGACCGTTTGGAACCCGCCTTCGATGGAGGGGGCGTGGCAACGGGCACGGTTGGGTTACCCACGTCCGTATTGATGGGAATACCGGAATAAGGGGAACACGATCTCTGCTTCGACAAGACGTGCCAAGGAAACCGCTTCGCTAAACGGGCTGAGGTGGTACAATAAAAACAATTCGAGTAAAAGCTTGGTAGTGGTGTGACGTCACGCCACAAAACACGTCAGCAGATTGAACTGGTGTAATATTATTCTCTCTACGGTGGTACGTGGAATTTGTTTTTGCAGAGCCGGACACTATCCTGGTGTTCACAATCTTCTATAAATTATTCGGAGGAAGAACCCGCCTTGCAATGCCAAAGACAACATGCGCGCCGGACTCATCGTCATTGAAGCCTGGTTCAGGGGCTACTGAGGGAGTTCCGGACTAGGGGGTGTCCGGATAGCCGAACTATCATCATCGGCCAGACTCCAAGACTATGAAGATACAAGATTGAAGACTTCGTCCCATGTTCGGATGGGACTTTCCTTGGCATGGCAGGCAAGCTTGGCGATACGGATACGTAGATCTCCTACCATTGTAACCGACTCTCTGTAACCCTAGCCCTCTCCGGTGTCTATATAAACCGGATGGCTTTAGTCCATAGGGCGAACAACAATCATACCATAGGCTAGCTTCTAGGGTTTAGCCTCCTTGATCTCGTGGTAGATCCACTCTTGTAACACACATCATCAATATTAATCAAGCAGGACGTAGGGTTTTACCTCCATCAAGAGGGCCCGAACCTGGGTAAAACATCGTGTCCCTTGTCTCCTGTTACCATCCGCCTAGACGCACAGTTCGGGACCCCCTACCCGAGATCCACCGGTTTTGACACCGACAGTCACCCACAAGCACCAATCTATAGTTCCGGTAACAAGATTGAACACAAGAGATGAACTAGGGTTTGAGATGAGATGGTGATGTTGAAGATGTTGCTGGAGATTGCCCTCCCCAAGATGGAAGAGTTGTTGGTGATGATGATGACGATGATTTCCCCCTCTGTGTGGGAAGTTCCCCCGACGGAATCGCGCCACCGGAGGGCAAAAGTGCTCCTGCCCAAGTTCCACCTCGAGACCGTGGCGCCCCGTCCCGGAAGTCCTCTCCTTATTTTTTCTAGGTCAAAATGACCTATATACCAGAAGATGGGCACTGGAGGTGGGCCTGGGTGAGCACAACCCACCAGGGCGCGCCTGGGCTCCCTGGCGCGCCCAGGTGGGTTGTGCCCAGGCGCGCCCTGGTGGGTTGTGCGCACCTGGTGGGCCCCCTATGGTACTTATTTGCTCCAATATTCATCATATATTTCATAAAAATTCTCCATAAAGTTTTAGCTTGTTTGGAGTTGTGCAGAATAGGTAGCCCGACGTAGCTTTTCCAGGTCCAGATTTCCAGCTGCCGGAATTCTCCCTCTTTGTGTATACCTTGCATATTATGAGAGAAATGGCATTAGAATTACTCCAAAAGGCATTATTATGCATAAAAACATCATAAATAACAGTAGAAAAACATGATGCAAAATGTATGTATCAGTTGTCTTGCTTCTCGCGGCGGCCGCCATTTTCGTTGTGCCGTCCTTGTGCCTGGCCTCGTTAATAGCGATGGCGGGCGGCTGCTGGTACACCAGCATTGGCAGTAGTGTTGGTGCCGACCAGTGGACGTGCCCGCGGTTCCCTCTGCCATAGTTGTTTCATTTGCGTTCGAAGCACATGTATTGTAATCTCCCTGTTAAGTGTAGTTGTTAACTCCTAATCACCATGAATGTATGCAATCAAACACCGTGTGAAAATTTCTTTCATGATGGCAAGACCCGTATGCACGCAACGAAACTACTTGACAACATCGTTTTTTGCCTCGTTTTTTCTTAGCCAAGCCATGCTCAGCCTGACTCATTTTTCCTCGTTCCAACTAGGCCTTGCTCAGAAAGTAATCAAACACGGCCTAACTTTGATGCTTTTTTTGATTCAAGACCATCTAAAAGGAACAAATGGAGTTGTTATCCATGACAAGAAAGAAAAGTTTCTTTTAAAACGGAGGCAAAAGATTTGCATCACCGATTAATTAAAGCTGAAGATATTTGCCTACTTAATTAAAAGAAAACCGAACGAAAACTGATACAAACAAACCACATGCGGGCTACTCATAGAGCATGCAACCCAGTAAGCACACGGTCAATCTGACAACCATACCCAACATGCAATGAGCACCACCCCCATATTTCCACAACGCAAAGAAACCCCCAACGAGAGAACCTCGGCTGAAGATCACATACACTGCCAAATCCAGAAAGGCAGGCCATGCCATAAGGACAACCCAAAAGACTTATGACCATCAATCAAGCAATTGCAGACGTCTTTTCTGTGGCGCCACTCTTCTTGCTTTTGCTTCTAAGAGCCTTCCCACAATCGTCTTGCTGCCAGATCCAAGGCTACTCACCTCCAAATGTTTTGAGCAAGCTATGAAGCTCTATCTCGAACAGAATCACAGAATCGCATCAATCTACAAGAAAGGAAAGCTCATTTTTGCAAAGAAGAAAAAATGGTATGCGCATGAGACTTGCGCGTCGATTTATTATGAGAGAAAAACTTGAAACTTTACAACGGCGCACCCGAGACCTATGAGGACCCCACTCCCCAGGCACCACATACCACCGGTTACATTGCAAGTTTACTACTCCCTAAATCCAACCGTACCACGCCCAGCTAGTTTGTGCCGCAACACGAACTGCCACACGCTCCACTCATCCCAGATAAGCGACGCCAGACCGTTCCTAGTCATAGCCACGTTGTCGAACACTCTACGATTCCTCTCCTTCCAGATGGAATGCAAGACTAGGATGATTAGGGCGTTCACCTCCCTCCTTGCTACCTCCTGCAACATCTCGCTTGCCACCGTCCACCAAACCACTATTGTAGCTTGAGTCGTTGGTGTGAAGTTTTCCCAACCTTTAACCTCTAGCACATCAAACCAAACATACCGGTTCTTGCAAGCATACCGGGCAACACGGCTGGTGCGGCAACCCTCTTGCCGCAAGACGGTCCGAAGTCCAACATTGTTGCAAAGAATTCAAATATACTTTCTCCGTTTCTAAATACTCTCTTTGTTCGATAAAGATTGTCCCATGGTCTTTTTTTCAGAAAAAAAAACCCAAGCGAATTCCCGACAAGCCCCTAACTCCCTGTCGTCTCCCCCGCTCCTCTCCCGCACTGGAGCTCCCCTGCTCGGCTCCCCCGCGCGTAGCCGAAGCTCCTCCGCCCGACGCCTCCCCCGCAGGTTCCCTCTCCTTGTCCCCTCCCCCTTCCTCATGGTGATCCAAGGCGAGGAGAAGGCTTGATTTTTCTTCTGACGGCGGCGGCCTTCTCTGAGTTCGATTCTCTCCAAACCCTCATCCTCGGCGCCATGGCGGCGGCGGCCGTTTCCGGGTCCTCCTCCTCCTCGGTGCTGCGATAGCAGCTCGCCCGCGGCGGCGGCAGGAGCGAGCAGCAGCAGTGGCCGCGCGAGTATGCGGCGAAGGAGGTCACCTTTGGCATCGGCGCGCACGCCGCCATGCTGCGCCGGAAGCCCTGTATCGCATGCGTGGTCGGCGTTGCAACAGCCGCTTCTCCTTTGCCATGGGTGATTTTTTGCTATGCTAGTTTTTCCCATGTTTCTTCTGCTTTAGTTTCCCATGTGTTCTTGTCAGTCTCTTAGGTGATGTAATGTGGGTTTGATTTTGCTGGTGCTTGCAGATTTCTTCAGGGGTCGGAGGCCAACCACCACATGGCAATAGTCTGAAGACTGCATTTGAAATATGCCTTCAGCATAGTTAACTACCTTGCTAAACTTGTCATGTTGTGTGTAGATACTGCCCCCGTGCTTGGCAAACTTGTCATGAGGCATCCTTTTGTTGCCTTTCCTACTGTTGACAAGACCAGGGTGACCATCAGGGAGCAGAAGGAGGTCACCGTCCAGCTAATTAACTACACCAAGAGCGGTAATTAATTTTGCATCATCTAGTGACAGATTCCTCAACTCACATTTTAGTTCTGCTCCCTGCCCTCTAGGCACTCCAGTTTCTTATCATATCTGCTTTTGTTTGTGATGGATCAGGGAAGAAGTTCTGGAACTTGTTTTACCTGCAGCCTATGTGGGTTCAGAAGGTAGCGAAATGTTATTGAAATGCTGAATTTGTTTTGGAGCTTGCAGGTATAGTTACATGGATATTACTCTTCATGATTTATACTCAGACATCAATGATCAATGATTAATGATTTATACTCCAGCAATTCCAGGAATGATTTTAGGATATTGCTCTAGATTAGGAGTTTTAAATGGAGTACTCCATCAGATTAGGATACTACTCTAGATTAGTGTAGCCACTACCTAACAATTTTTTTCAAAACTGAATTTCAGAGTACTCTAAATGCTGTGTGCCCTAGCATTTTTGTGTTCCCTGGCATTTCTGTAGCATTCAGTACCATGACAATTTTAACATGTTGAGAAAATTTCAGTAACATGAATTTGAAATTGAGTACTCAGTGTAAGGATTAAATGCACACAATTTGGGTATTAGCTTCCCATTCAACATTGCGGAAATTTCAAATATGCTAAGTATCATTGCTAGTGGTTGGCTGGCCAGAGAAGAGAAGACAGTTTATTTGGCATGGTTCAGACTAGTAATTTGTGTTCAAGAATCTTCCTGTTCTCCCATTGTTACCAAGCATGATCTTGCTTGCATTGCCGCCTTTGCTACATGAAGCAATAGGGTAGGTTCAGTTTCGCTGAATTTTTGAAACTATACATCATTTGCTGAATTTTTGCTCTACATCACTTGCTCCTTGTAAATTATTGCATATATAATTTTTGAAACTATAGGTGAACCTCTTCAGCAAACATAAAACAGTTAACTGAAACTGTCTAAAACAGTTAAGTCCACTTGATGCTTAGCTAATGCAGGCCAACAGAATGAAATGAACTACGAATTTGTTCTCTGAAATAGTACATGCTTTCTCTAGACTGAGTTTCCTGCCTTTTCCAACTGAAACTCAGTCAGCCCTGGCTAATAATTATCTTGCTCACTGACCCAACAACATCTCAGACTTTGAAGACATGAGCTGCGAAATGATATATGGTCAGGTGCCCCCACCAGTGGAAGAAGATCCAGTGTCGAAACAACCCTGCTATCCCAGCCTCTGTGAGTGCGCCCAAATTTGGCAACACTTTACAAGTACTGAACCCACCTAGCGCTGAACTTGCACTAACATGCATCACCTGTCACAAATTTGTTGTGCTGCTACAATTTTTCAGGTTCCATATCGACGCCCTCCGCTGCAATATGTCCCAAAATTCAGAACTAGTCTTCTGCAAGCGCTCACAAGGGTTTTGATACAAAATTGTGCATGGTGCCATGGTATCGGATAGGCCAGAATTTCAACAGGGACAATAGATAGTGCATCGGTAAATTTCTGAAACTTGGGGATGCATCACTGGGACAATATACAGTCACTATAGAGAATAATTTCATTACAGAGTAAATTCACTATACAATGATGCTGCCATGATGCTGTAATTAACATCAGTTCCACATCAATTTGGCCATATGACAAGGATTTCAGGGCAGGGGCGCCGGTACCTTTCACGAGTAGCAGAGCCGGAGTCGTCTGGACGAAGAAGTAGAAGATCGGGGGCTGCCTGTACGAAGATCGGGAGCTGCACCACCACTAACAGAAGCAGCAGAGTCAGAGGAAGACGGCAACAGCAGAAGAGGACGGAGTGGCGGAATACAGCGCGCCGTCAGCCGTGGAGCCGCCGCCCGTCGAGGTGCGCGCAGGTAAGCAGGGGCGGCGCAAATTGGCAGCCGCGGCTCAGGTGGGCCTTCGTCGCCGGCTGAACACCACGGTGGCTGGGGCGTGCGGTGCAGCGGCGAGGGAGGTGGAAGAACCAGACGGTTGCTTCGAGTTGGATTAGGAGCCGGGAAAGGAAAGAGTTGCAGTGTTGCCCGGCGAGGGTCTCAAACTCTCAATTCATGCTTAATTAAGCTTTGGCGCGAAGCTTCAAATGCACGCAAGCAAATCCGATTTTCTCACGAATCACATCACATATGCATCCACGGTTTGGAATCGGCCTGAGCTCATCAATAAAAGGGAAGGCAGCCAACCTGCTGCCTTTGCCCTCGCCTCGCTCTGACTTCTCTTCTCGCACTTCCGATCTTCCCCATCGTCTCCTTCACCAATCACCAGCCCTTACCCAGCGAAGCGACCGGCGTCCCCTGTTCCCTTCCCATGGAGATTGCCTACCCCTACGGCGGGGAGCTCACCAGGAAGCACGGCTCCGTGACAGGCCAGCCGTTTGCCGCCAAGATCGACATCATGTCCGGCCAGAAGCGCGCGAGGGAGATGCAGATCCTTCGGCAGCGGTTCCAAGCAGAGCTCGTCGCCGTCCGTGGCCTCCTCCACAAGGCGGCCGCCGTGCTAATTCCCGCCTCGTCCCCGTTGGCTCCCCGCGTCAAGGAGAGTCGTCCAGGGTTCTTGGCCGAGGAGCCGCCGGCCAAGAAGAGGAAGGCGTCTCCTCCCGTTCCTGTGATCAATCGCAAGAAGGCGCCAACGAAGAAGAAGATGACGGCCTCTGAGAGGGAGATGCTCGCGGAAGACCTGGAGCTGTTCGTTGCGGAAATCCCCGATCACATCGTCCAGCTCTTGCAGAAGCACAGCTGCGCCACCCGCCCCGGCGAAATCGAGATGGACCTCCACGCGTTGGACGACGCTGCTGCTGTCGAGTTACAGGAGCAGGTTGACAAGTTCGCTCGAGAGAGGAGGTCGGCGAATCCGTCGCCCCAAGAACGCCACCAAGACGGCCCTGAGGCGATGAACGAAGAGGAGGACGAAGAAGTTGACATCTGTGGCGGCGTCTCCCCCTTGGTGATCGTGCCGCAACCTCTGCTGCAAGAACGCCACCAAGACGGCCCTGAGGTGATGGCCGAAGAGGAAAAGGAGGAAGAAGTTGACATCTGCGGTGGCGTCTCCCCATTACCGATCGTGCCGGCACCTCTGCTGCTCGTCGAAGATGAAACAGCCAGCGGCAGCCCAAGCTCCAGCAGCAGCAGCAGCAGTTCAGATACTGATTCCAGCGACAGCGATTCAGACACTGATTCCGGCAGCAGCGACTCGGGTTCAGAGCACTCCGGCGGCAGTGACTCAGATTCTGATTCCGACGAGATCGTCGACAGTCCAGCACCGGCCATCACGCCTCCAACATGTGAGCAGCTCGCCCGTGCTCTGGAAAGGCAGCGAAAGGAGGCCACGTCCCGGGCGAGGGAGAAGGCCCGTCAGGAGCTGCTCCACATGGAGAAGACGGCAATGCCCGACGATACTCTACACCGAGAGGATCTGAAGAGGCTCGGCATTGATGAGTACAACACGGCGAAGCCCAGCAACTTGCTGCGGCAGATTGGGCTCTACCTCAAGGTTGACGATGATCGGAAGCATCATCATCATCATCATCATCAAATCTTCGAAGAAGACCTAGAGGAAGGCGAGATTCGGTCGTGATCATCGTTGCTAGCAAGGTGCTATAACAAGTGATGTAATTGTTGATGGCTTGAGCCTCACAGAAAACTTGTAGCTCTCTTCTGCAAATTGTATGTGTGTTGAACATGATTGGATATATGAAAGTACATGATCCACAAATAATATTTTTAAAATTCATGAACAGTTTTTTTCTCTGGTTTCATTTTCTAGAAAACATGAATATTTTACTTAAAAATCAGGAATATATTTTATTAAATGTAAGTCAATTTTTTGAGAAATAACATAATTAATTTTATTAAAATTGGTAAGCATTTTTAATTGAAAAAACACAGAAAATGTAAAAAAGTTGGCTACAAACAGTAGCCTTTTTTAGAGACTTCGCTGGATTTTATGGATCAACGACGTTCAATGGAATTGTTACATGATCATGTGGCGCGGCAAGCCGGACATGACGTCCAAATTTTAAGTCTAGAGAGTATTTCGCTAAACTTCAGCTTCATATTTGCTATCTCGACTATCATAGATTAAGTTACATTCCTCTAAATTACACGAGCGTCGGTTGACTATCGCTTCATGATGCTCGCCTACTTTATCCGAGGTATCCTTTACAACCGTGGCACAATCCAAAGCTATTAGGATCCGCATGACTAGTATATCGTCGGCAATGTCTTGGCTCTTAGGATGCCCGGCACGCTAAGTCTTCTAGAGTTGGTACATCAATCATGTCACAAAATGCAACTGTAGATGAGCCAAGATAGATGTCGCTTTGGTCTCAGCAAATAGCCACAACAGCTTCTACCATAGTTTCTTAAAATTGTGCCAACAACATTGAACTTCGCAAAACCAACCAGGCGGCAAGGCAAACACTGGGTTCTGGACCTGCTAGCCCGCGAGAGCTATGTGTGCGAGACATATAACTCTGTGTCGCAGTACGCGAGCGCGAGATGGGCTGGCCCAATAGGGGTTTCTGGGAGCGGGTTTTGGTGTGTTTCTTTTTCCTTTTTTTTCTTTTTCCCTTTGGTTTGGTTTTTTTGTCTTCTTTTTATTTTCAGTTTTCTATGGTATTTTTATTTTTCCTTTTTATTTTGTTTTCTTTGTTCCTTTGTCGATTTTTTCCTTTTTTTTTCTCTTTCCGGTTTTCATCGGGTTTTCTTTTGATTTTTGTTTTTTCCTTTTTATTTTTAACACGTCTCTATCACGCACAATATAGAATTTTGTGTATATTAGGGATATTTTAACATGTTTTGCATTTATAAAATAAAGGATTAACAATTTTCCAATATATATTTTAATGACCAGTTTTTTCATACATGTTGTTCATTTTTTGTATACATCAGGAATATTTTATACACACATTTAACATTTCTTAAATATGTATATTTATCTTTATCTTTACCTACTAATAAAGCACGCATTGCTTCCGTCGGGTTCACTGTCACGGCATTTTTTCAAAAAAGTCTTTATGTTTTTTTGAAATTGAACCCGCAGCCCCTTTTTGAGTTTTTAACTGGATCTAATAAAACGTCCCGTTTTTTGTATAAAAAAAACTTGCACCTATCTTATCCTAAAGCACGAGGCTGGGCTCGCCGGCTATCGTCCTGCAGGAGGCGTGCGGCTCTCTCGACCTCTCCTTCCCCTACCCTCGGCCTCCGGCTCCCCCCTTTACCTCCGTCCTCCCCGCCCCCATTCTCTCTCTGGATTATTATATAGGAGGGCACCTCCATTCTCTCTCTAGATTTACTAACCACATGGCACTGGTCAGACTAGCTGCACACAGAGGTGTTGCAATCAAAAGCGTTCTGCTACCTAATAATATTAAAGGTTGATCTGAGTGAAATACAAGGAATAGAAGATAATTTGAAGATCTTGATCCTGCAGCATCCGACTATATTCTGGTTTTTATAACATGCAACAGAGTATGTATAGGAAAGTATACTTTTTGTGAATCATTTTGTTCTCGCTTCTCGTACTATACTGTATCAGGTTGTCCATGTTCAGATTCGTCAGGGTTTTGTTCATATGAAAGGAACTCATGCAAATCATTGTGTCGAATTGGCATGGATATGTATTCTCAAACACTAACATCAATTTTTAATTTCCGATAGACCATTCCTTTTACAGTCGGCAAGCTGGACCTGATGCTCAAAGGACCTTATAATGTTCTAACCAAAGATGACAACGTGGATACAGTCAGATTTTAAAGAGTTTTTTTTTCAGACACGTGTCAAGCTGCGCCTCGCTTTTTGTACTAGAAGAACGGTGAAAAGGTGAGAAGTAGTACAAACTGGGGACAGAGAATCATGCCTTTTCATGCTTCACATTAATCCTTGTGCACGTCCTGGTGTTATCATCTTTTTGGACCATATCAATAACCGTTGTGTCAAGCATGTTGTCAGATATAAAGCTTCTGCTTTTTCCGAATGATTTTGTCAAGATGAGATTTTGAAAATATGTGTCTCCATTATGTTTATTGTTACCGAACTCGGGATATGGCATGCAACAGTGCCATCAAGTTATGTTCAAGGTGAGAGCTTGATGTACGTAGCACTGACAGATTCTCACAAAAAAATTGATATGCATCTTGACAGTTGGAAATTGATACGTGAACACAACAAAATGTAGCTTTCAGGCAACGAACTATACATTTTGTTGAAATTCACAGTACAGTTGGGCACATAAATTTTAGTTAACCTATTGGTTACATCTCTAATTTTGTTAGTTGATTATCAAATATTTCTTACCTTCAACATTTTCTGTATTTTAATACACACATCCTATTTATCTGTACTTATGCCAGTTGATCGAGTAAGGTAAAGTTGTGGAAAGGAAGTAAAAGATTACAGGTTCTCCAAGTTTAACAGAGGTTCCATCATACTAATCAATATTTCTCTATATCTTCTTGTCATAAGAGCTGTAGTTTTTCGGATACATCAGACAAATAACATTAAGTTTCTCAAAGGAAAAAAAAATAGCACAAGTTTTGCAAGTATAACAAAGTTTGCCTCTGTTCTTAAATCTTTTTTTTCCTTTTACTGAAACTCTGGTAGGCATGGCGATAATAACATAATTTCACACTATTGCTAGAGGGTAACCTTATCTGCTACGATCATCACAGTGACGTGCAGTAGCACACAAAGCAGGTTATGTGAAATGAGGAACATCTAGCAATTCCCCCGTTGCAATGCACGGGCATAGAGTGGAGAGACAGAGAAAGGGTAGGGAGGGTTCGACGCGGGAACCCGGGCTTCTTCATCGTGTGCACCAAGACACTGTGTAGTCCCAGATGTAGGTAAGCATGGCTTCTCGTGTTTGTCTTACTAGCTGTGGCAATTGGCGTTTCTCCGTAGCGAAGCACACTCTTTCACAACGTGGCCGCCATTGGCAACTATGGGAAGGAAGATAAGCAGCAACATGTGTGGGGTGCGGTGTCAAAATAAAGGACGTTGGCTTGGGGGGAATTGGGGAGGGGGGTTGTTCTTCATCAATGCTCTTGGGATACGGGTTTTTGAAGTTTTTTCTTCTTTTTTCTTCCATTGCAACGCACGAGCATTTGTGCTATTTTATAAAGAGGAATAAATAAATATTTGTGTTTTCCCTATAAGCCAAAACCGATCGAGACTCTATTTCATGTCCATGCACCACTACTCTTCTACCAGATGAAGGATGTTCAGGTAGCTTCTTCACATCCACTTTCATGCTTCAGAAAACAACAATAGTGTACCCTTATCATCGATGTTTATCAGAAATGGATATAAGAAATGACGTGTAATGCACAAGAAGTAAGTTTTGCGATTTTCTTGCCCGTTGCAACCCACGGGCATTTGTACTAGTTTCTTCAAATATATGCTTTGATGCCTAATTTTTTCATGTACGCCTTAGATTTTTGTATACATCAGTAACATGCTTAACATTTTTTTAATACATGATTACATTTTTTAAATATATGTTTTAATGCCTACTTTTTAATACACGTTGTACATTTGTCATATACATCAAGAATACTTTTATATACATGTTTAACTTTTCTATTATTTTCATACACATCGTTCTGAGGCGAGCCGAGGCAACAGTTGTTCGTCCAGAGCGCACGGAAGCTTACATGGGCCGACGGCCCACCGCGAGAAGGCCTGTGGTGTCTGATCTTGTCTTGCAGCAAAAGATGTGTGTCTGTTTTGTTTTTTCAGTCTTCTATTTTCTTTTTCTTTTTTCTTTTTTTCTAATTTTCTATGTAGTGTTCTTTCTTCTTTTGCCAGTTTTTGTTTTCTCTTTCTGGTTTTCAATGGGTTTTTTATATTTTTTCCTTTTTCTCAACGCATGTCTACTTTTCCCATGCACAATATATATTTTTTATAAATCAGGTATTTTTAATAGATATTTAGCATTTTTAAATAAATGATTATTTTTCCCAATATATATCTTTTAATGACTAATTTTTACATAAATGTTGTACATTTTTTGTATACATCAGGAACATTTTTTATACATGTTTAACTTTTTAAAAATACATAATTAATATTTTCGTGTCTATTTTTTGATGTACGCCTTAGATTTTTGTATAGACCAGTCACCGTAGGCACCTCGTCATCGACGAGAACATCTCCTCCCAATGAATGCGCATCGCCTGAAATTCTGAAATAAATCCAGAAATAAATGCGAGCACCAAGATTTGAACCCTGGTGGGCTGAAGATACCACAGTCCCTCTAACTATCCAACCACAGGTTGGTTCGCTGTATTGAGGCGAGCTGAGGCAACAGTTGTTTGTCACGAGCACATGGAAGCTTACATGGGCCGACGGCCCACCGTGAGGCCTACTAAATCTAACAGAAAGCAGAGAGCACCCGCCCAGTCCAACATCGAAGCAGGAGCAGAAGAAGGCAAAAACTGTAGAGAACAAATCCAATGGCAAGAGAGGCAATGGGCAAGAAAAAACCATGAAGGGATATCGGCGACCTCCCGCATGGAGGATCGCTGGACGCAATGAATATCCTATGCTGGAACTGCCGCAGTGTGGGCAAAGTCGCGACAGTTCGAGAGCTTAGTGACCTCGCGGGGCAATTTGCCCCGGCCGTACTATGTATCGTAGAGACACAAATCTCCAAAGTACGTGTTGAGAGCTTGGCTAGCACTTTAGGATATGATAATAGCTTTGTTGTTGGTAGTTCCGGCCGGAGTGGAGGCTTTGGTATGTTCTGGAACAATGAAATAAATTTGAATGTTTTTGGTTACTCGGAGTATCATATAGATGCAAACGTCTCATCCCAAGAGAGAGACTAGCGCTTAACCTGCATATGTGGAGAGGCCAATGTAGCTGAGAGGCACAGAACTTGGGATCTGTTGCGATCTTTAGTCACAGCGAGCACTTTACCCTGGGTGCGTATAGGGGACTATAACGAGGTTCTGCACCAAAATGAGCATGTCGGAGCTGCACAGAGAAGAGGCGCTCAGATTGCAAGGTTTCGAGATGCGGTGGACATGGAAGAATTGGTGGATATTGGCTATGTTGGTAAGCAATGGACTTTTGAGAGGAAGAACCAAGCTGGAGGATTTAGTAGAGTCAGGTTGGACCGTGCACTAGCTGTTGGAAATATGCCCTAGAGGCAATAATAAAATGGTTATTATTGTATTTCCTTGTTCATGATAATTGTCTATTGTTCATGCTATAATTGTATTAACTGGAAACGTAATACATGTGTGAATACATAGACCACAACATGTCCCTAGTGAGCCTCTAGTTGACTAGCTCGTTGATCAATAGATGGTTATGGTTTCCTGACCATGGACATTGGATGTCATTGATAACGGGATCACATCATTAGGAGAATGATGTGATGGACAAGACCCAATCCTAAGCATAGCACAAGATCATATAGTTCGTTTGCTAAGAGCTTTTCTAATGTCAAGTATCATTTCCTTAGACCATGAGATTGTGCAACTCCCGGATACCGTAGGAATGCTTTGGGTGTACCAAACGTCACAACGTAACTGAGTGGCTATAAAAGTGCACTACAGGTATCTCTGAAAGTGTCTGTTGGGTTGGCACGAATCGAGACTGGGATTTGTCACTCTGTATGACGGAGAGGTATCTCTGGGCCCACTCGGTAATGCATCATCATAATGAGCTCAATGTGACTAAGTAGTTAGTCACAGGATCATGCATTACGGAACGAGTAAAGTGACTTGCCGGTAACGAGATTGAACGAGGTATTGGGATACCGACGATCGAATCTCGGGCAAGTAACGTACCGATTGACAAAGGGGATTGCATACGGGATTGATTGAATCCCCGACATCGTGGTTCATCCGATGAGATCATCGTGGAACATGTGGGAGCCAATATGGGTATCCAGATCCCGCTATTGGTTATTGGCCAGAGAGGTGTCTCGGTCATGTCTGCATGGTTCCCGAACCCGTAGGGTCTACACACTTAAGGTTCGGTGACGCTAGAGTTGTTATGGGAAATAGTATGTGGTTACCGAAGGTTGTTCGGAGTCCCGGATGAGATCCTGGATGTGACAAGGAACTCCGGAATGGTCCGGAGGTGAAGATAGATATATTGAACAAAGGGTATTGGAGTCCGGAAGTGTTCCGGGGGTACCAGGCTAAGGCCAGCATGACCGAAAGGTGTTTCGGGGGGCCCCGGCAAGTGTTGCGGGCCTCATGGGCCAAGGGGAGGGGGCAAACCAGCCCACTAAGGGGTTGTGCACCCCCACACCCTTTCCCACGTTGCTTGGGGAGGTGGGGTGCCTCCGCCTGACTTGGGAGGCAAGCCTCCACCTGCTTGGCTTGGGGGGCAAGTCTCCCTATCCCTAGGGAGATCCAATCTGCCCTGGCCGGCGCCCCCTAGGGGAAACCCTAGGGCGCCTCCACCTCTTCCATTCCCCCTATATATAGTGAGGAGGTGGGAGGGCAGCCGTGACCCTTCCCCTGGCGTAGCCCCTCCCTCCTCATACATCTCCTCCTCCTCCGTAGTGCTTGGCGAAGCCCTGTTGGAGAACCACGAACTCCACCAACACCACGCCGTCGTGTTGTCGGAGTTCTCCCTCAACTTCTCCTCTCCCCTTGCTGGATCAAGAAGGAGGAGACGTCCCCGGGCTGTATGTGTGTTGAACGCGGAGGCGCCGTCTGTTCGGCGCTAGATCGGATTTTCCGCGATTTGAATCGCCGTGAGTACGACTCCATCAACCGTGTTCTTGTAACGCTTCCGCTTAGCGATCTTCAAGGGTATGAAGATGCACTCCCTCTCTCTCTCTCATTGCTAGAATCTCCATAGATTAATCTTGGTGTTGCGTAGAAAATTTTGAATTTGTGCTACGTTCCCCAACAGTGGCATCATGAGCTAGGTCTATGCGTAGTTTCTATGCACGAGTAGAACACAAGTTGTTGTGGGCGTCGATTTTGTCAATTTACTTGCCGTTACTAGTGTTATCTTGATTCGGCGGCATCGTGGGATGAAGCGGCCCGGACTGACCTTACACGTACGCTTACGTGAGACAGGTTCCACCGACTGACATGCACTAGTTGCATAAGATGGCTAGCGGGTGTCTGTCTCTCCCACTTTAGTCGGATCGGATTCGATGAAAAGGGTCCTTATGAAGGGTAAATAGCAATTGGCATATCAGGTTATGGTTTTGGCGTAGGTAAGAAACGTTCTTGCTAGAAACCTATAGCAGCCACGTAAAAAGAAACTTGCAACAACAATTAGAGGACGTCTAACTTGTTCTTGTAGCATATGCCGTGTGATGTGATATGACCAAAAGGATGTGATGAATGATATATATGTGATGTATGAGATTGATCATGTTCTTGTAATAGGAATCACGACTTGCATGTCGATGAGTATGACAACCGGCAGGAGCCATAGGAGTTGTCATAATTTATTGTATGACCTGCGTGTCATTGAATAACGCCATGTAATTACATTACTTTATTGTTAAACCGTTAGCCATAGTAGTAGAAGTAATAGTTGGCAAGACAACTTCATGAAGACACGATGATGGAGATCATGATGATGGATGATACGTCTCCAACGTATCTATAATTTTTGATTGTTCCATGCTATTTTATTATCTGTTTTGAATGATTATGGGCTTTATTATACACTTTTATATTACTTTTGGTACTAACCTATTAACCGGAGGCCCAGCCCATATTGTTGTTTTATTGCCTGTTTCAGTATTTCGATGAAAAGGAATATCAAACGGAGTCCAAACGGAATGAAACCTTCGGCAGCGTTATTTTTGGGAAGATATGATCCAGGAGACTAGGAGTTCACGTCAGAAGAGCCTCGAGGAGGCCACAAGATAGGAGGGCGCCCCCCCCCCTACTAGGCATGCCCCCTGTCTCGTGGGCCCCTCAAGCACCTCCCGACCGACTTCTTTCGCCTATATAAGCCTACGTACCCTAAAACCATTGAAAATCAAGATAGATCGGGAGTTCCGCTGCCGCAAGCCTCTGTAGCCACCAAAAACCTCTCGGGAGCCCTTCCTGGCACCCTGCCGGAGGGGGGATCCTTCACCGGTGGCCATCTTCATCATCCCGGCACTATCCATGACGAGGAGGGAGTAGTTCACCCTTGGGCTGAGGGTATGTATCAGTAGCTATGTGTTTGATCTCTCTCTCTCTCGTGTTCTCTCTCGTGTTCCCTCTATGGCACGATCTTGATGTATCCTGAGCTTTGCTATTGTAGTTGGATCTTATGATGTTTCTCCCCCTCTACTCTCTTGTGATGAATTGAGTTTCCCCTTTGAAGTTATCTTATCGGATTGAGTCTTTTATGAGAACACTTGATGTATGTCTTGCTGTGCTTATCTATGGTGACAATGGGATATCATGTGCCTCTTGATGTATGTTTTGGTGACCAACTTGCGGGTTCCGCCCATGAACCTATGCATAGGGGTTGGCACACGCTCTTGACTCTCCGGTAGAAACTTTTGGGCACTCTTTGAAGTACTTTGTGTTGGTTGAATAGATGAATCTGAGATTGTGTGATGCATATCGTATAATCATGCCCACGAATACTTGAGGTGACAATGGAGTATCTAGGTGACATTAGGGTTTTGGTTGATTTGTGTCTTAAGGTGTTATTCTAGTATGAACTCTTGAATAGATTGATCCGAAAGAATAACTTTGAGGTGGTTTCGTACCCTACCATAATCTCTTCGTTCGTTCTCCGCGATTAGTGTCTTTGGAGTGACTCTTTGTTGCATGTTGAGGGATTGTTTTATGATCTATCTATGTTATTATTATTGAGAGAACTTGCACTAGTGAAAGTATGAACCCTAGGCCTTGTTTCCTATCATTGCAATACCGTTTACGCTCACTTTTATCGCTTGTTACCTTGCTGTTTTTATAATTTCAGATTACAAAAACCTTTATCTAATATCTATTTTGCACTTGTATCACCATCTCTTCGCCGAACTAGTGCACCTATACAATTTACCATTGTATTGGGTGTGTTGGGGACACAAGAGACTCTTTGTTATTTGGTTGCAGGGTTGTTTGAGAGAGACCATCTTCATTCTACACCTCCTACGGATTGATAAACCTTAGGTCATCCACTCGAGAGAAATTTGCTACTGTCCTACAAACCTGTGCACTTGCAGGCCCAACAACGTCTACAAGAAGAAGGTTGTGTAGTAGACATCAAGCTCTTTTCTGGCGCCGTTGCCGGGGAGGCTAGGTAAAGGGCACTCACTCACACCCCGTCAACTAAGCTCTTTTCTGGCGCCGTTGCCGGGGAGGTTAGCGCTTGAAGGTATATCTTTAGATCTTGCAATCGAATCTTTTTGTTTCCTGTTTTATCACTAGTTTAGTTTATAAAAAAACTACAAAAAATGGAGTTAAGTTTGTCTCGTACGCTTCATCTTTTTAATATCTTTCGTGAGAATGATGGAAGGGAAAATTATGCTCAAGTGCTAGAAGAAGAATGCATTAGAATGTTTGGTACTATATCTTTGTATGATGAGCATGATTGCAATGTTGTTAGTATGAATTCCTTGAATATCCATGATGCTAATGATATGCAAAGCCACAAGCTTGGGGAAGCTATGTTTGATGAATATGATATTTTTTGTCCCCCAAGTTTTGAGGAGAATATTTATTATGATGAAAGCATGACTCCTATTTATGATGATTATATTTATGAAAGTGGGTTTGGAAGAGTGTCAACTTTAGGTAGTATTGATCCCACTATTTTGGAGGATATTGAATCTTATTGTGATGAATATGGAAGTGGATTTGGAAGGGTGTCAACTTTATTTAGTGATGATTCCACTATTTCGGAAGAGGTTCCAATTGATTATGAGAACAAAGTTGCTATATATGATGATTATTGTGATGACTTGTATGCTATTAAGAATAATGATAACCATGAAACTTGTCATCATGATTTTAGTTTTCAATTGGATTATGCTTCACATGATAGTTATTTTGTTGACAGTTTGCTCCCACTACTATTGATGAGAATAAATTTGCTTATGTGGAGAGTAGTAAATTTTCTATGCTTGTAGATCATGAAAAGAATGATTTAGGTGCTGGTTATATTGTTGAATTCATTCATGATGCTACTGAAAATTATTATGAGGGAGGAACTTACACTTGTAGGAATTGCAATAATATCAAGTTTCCTCTCTATGTGCTTAAAATTTTGAAGCTATGCTTGTTTTACCTTCCTATGCTAGTTCATTATTGTTCCCATAAGTTGTTTGCTCACAAAATCCCTATGCATAGTAAGTGGGTTAGGCTTAAATGAGCTAGTCATATGCTTCATGATGCTCCCATTACGTTTCAATTTTTACCTTTTATGTGAGCATCATTGCCATCATCATGCCTAGCTAGAAAGGCATTAAAGAAAAGCGCTTGTTGGGAGACAACCCAATACTTATCCTTACTGTTTTTGTGTGTTAACATGATTATGATACTTTAGTAATCATGTTTTATAGCTTTTGTTTCAATAAAGTGCTAAGTAGAACCTTTGAGAAGACTTGGATGAAGTTTATGTGATCTTGCTGTAAAAAACAGAAACTTTAGCGCTCACGAGATTAGCTGCCATTTTTTACTGGAGAGTGATTTTAGGTTGATTCTTCTTGAAGATGATTAATAGACAAATTACTCAGGTGCAGCAATTTATTTCGTAATTTTTGGGGTTCCAGAATTACACGTTTGATACATATTACTACAGACTGTTCTGTTTTTGACAGATGCTGTTTTCATTGTGTTGTTTGCTTATTTTGATGCATCTATGAGTAGTATCGGAGGGTATGAACCATAGAGAAGTTAGAATACAGTAGGTTTTACACCAATATGAATTTAGAATGAGTTCATTACAGTACCTAAGTGGTGATTTATTTTCTTATACTAACGGAGCTTACGAGTTTTGTGTTGAGTTTTGTGTGGTTGAAGTTTTCGAGTTTTGGGTAAAGATTCGATGGACTATGGAATAAGGAGTGGCAAGAGCCTAAGATTGGGGATGCCCAAGGCACCCCAAGGTAATATTCAAGGACAACCAAGAGCCTAAGCTTGGGGATGCTCCGGATGGCATCCCCTCTTTCGTCTTCGTTCATCGGTAACTTTACTTGGAGCTATATTTTTATTCACCACATGATATGTGTTTTGCTTGGAGCGTCATTTTATTTTGGTAGTATTTGCTTGCTGTTAGTTAGAATAATGTTTTGCATCTCTAGTTTCAATAAAAAAAGTCAAGGATAGCCTTTGCCATGTTTTTTTTGCTAAGTATACATGTTGCTGTTTGAAAACAGAAAGTTTACCGCTGTTGCAAATATTCCCTAAAGTCAAAGAATGGTATAACGTTGAAATTTTTTGCATATTAAGCTCTGATAAATTTATTACAGTGGGAATTTTAGTTCATAATTTTTGGAGTCAGGGAAGTATTGATACTCTTGTATTCTTTACAGACTGTACTGTTTTGGCAGATTGCTGTTATGTTTTGCATTGTTTGCATATGTTTGCTTGTTTAATGATTCTATTTGATGATAGGAGTATTAAATATGCAGAGACATTTAGTATTCAATTTTGAATAATAATGTTAGTGATTTGTTATAGTAGAGGATGATATGGTTTTGCATTGGTTTATACTAACCTATCTCACGAGTTCTTGTTGAGTTTGTTGTGAATGAAGCTTTTGATAAAAAGAGAAACCATGATATGAGAGGAATTAAGGAGACACAAAAGTTCAAGCTTAGGGATGCCCAAGGCACCCCAAGATAATATTTCAAGAAGTCTCAAGCATCTAATCTTGGGGATGCCCTGGTAGGCATCCCACCTTTCTTCTTTGGCAATCATCGGTTAGTATCGGTTGAGTCTAAGTTTTTGCTTCTTCACATGAGTTGTGCTATCCTTGCAATGTCATTTTATTTTGTTTTTCTTGCTGCTTGAATACAATACCAAGATCTGAAATCCTTTAATATTAGAGAGTCTTCACATAGTTTCACAATTATTTGACTACTCATTGAACTTCAATTATATCTTTCGGAGTAGTTTGTCGTTTGCTCTAGTGCTTCACTTATATCTTGTAGAGAACGGCGGTGGTTATATTTTGAAGAAATTGCTAGTCTCTCATGCTTCACTTATATTATTTTGAGAGTCTTAAACAGCATGGTAATTTTAATGAAAACTATCATAGGAAGTGAATTGGATGCTATGATCAATTTGTTGCTTGATAATTGTTTTGAGATATAAAGGTAGTAATGTTAGGGTCATGCTAGTGGATAATTATGAAATTGAGAAATACTTTTGTTAAAGTTGGCAAGTCCCGTAGTATGCACGTATGGTAAAAGTTGTGTGACAAGTTTGTTGCATGAGGTGCTCTTTTGATTGTCTTCCTTATGAGTGGCAGTCGGGGACGAGCGATGGTCTTTTCCTACCAATCTATCCCTCTTGGGGCATGCGTACTAGTACTTTGCTTCGAGGGCTAAGTAGACTTTTGCAATAAGTATATGAGTTCTTTATGACTAATGTGAGTTCATGGATATACGCACACTCATTCTTCCACTTTGCTAGCCTTTCTTATTACCGTGCAACTTTCGCCGGTATCATGAACCCATTATTTACCTTCCTCAAAACAGCCACCATACCTATCTATTATGGCATTTCCATAGCCATTCCGAGATATATTGCCATGCAACTTTCCACCGTTCCGTTTATTATAACACGTTTCATCATTGTCATATTGCTTTTTGCATGATCATGTAGTTGACATCGTATTTGTGGCAAGGCCACCTTCATAATTTTCATACATGTCGCTCTTGATTCATTGCATATCCCGGTACACCGCCGGAGGCATTCATATAGAGTCATATCTTGTTCTAGCTTTGAGTTGTAATTCTTGAGTTGTAAATCAATAAAAGTGTGATGATCTTCATTATTAGAGCATTGTCCCAGTGAGGAAAGAATGATGAAGACTATGACTCCCCCACAAGTCGGGATGAGACTTCGGACTTTATAAAAATAAAAGAGGCCAAAGAAGCCCACCAAAAAGAAAGAAAAAAAAGAGAAAAGAAAAAAAGAAAAGGAAAAAAATAAAATGAGAGAAAAAGAGAGAAGGGACAATTGCTACTATCTCTTTTTCCACACTTGTGCTTCAAAGTAGCACCATGATCTTCATGATAGAGAGTCTCCTATGTTGTCACTTTCATATACTAAGTGGGAATTTTTCATTATAGAACTTGGCTTGTATATTCCAATGACGGGCTTCCTCAAAATGCCCTAGGTCTTCGTGAGCAAGCAAGTTGGATGCACACACACACTTAGTTTCTTTTGTTGAGCTTTCATATATTTATAGCTCTAGTGCATCCGTTGCATGGAAATCCCTACTCACTCACATTGATATCTATTAATGGGCATCTCCATATAGCCCATTAATACGCCTAGTTGATGTGAGACTATCTTCTCCCTTTTTGTCCTCACAACTACCACCATATACCACCATAGTGCTATGTCCATGGCTTGCCCTCATGTATTGCGTAAGAGTTGAAAAAGCTGAAGCGCGTTAAAAAGTATGAAACAATTGCTCGGCTCGTCATCGGGGTTGTGCATGATGGGAGTATTTTGTGCAATGAAAATGAAGCATGGCCTAACTATATGATTTTGTAGGGATAAGCTTTCTTTGGCTATTCTATTTTGATTGGACATGATTATTTGTTAGTATGCTTTGAAGCATTATTATTTTTATGTTTTATAAGCTTTTATCTTGAATCATTTGGATCTGAAAATTCATGCCACAATAAAGAGAAATTACTTTGAGAATCATGCTAGGTAGCATTCCACATCAAAAATTCTGTTTTTATCATTTACCTACTCGAGGACGAGCAGGAATTAAGCTTGGGGATGCTTGATACGTCTCCAACGTATCTATAATTTTTGATTGTTCCATGCTATTTTATTATCTGTTTTGAATGATTATGGGCTTTATTATACACTTTTATATTACTTTTGGGACTAACCTATTAACCGGAGGCCCAACCCATATTGCTGTTTTATTGCCTGTTTCAGTATTTCGATGAAAAGGAATATCAAACGGAGTCCAAACGGAATGAAACCTTCGGCAGCGTTATTTTTGGGAAGATTATGATCCAGGAGACTTGGAGTTCACGTCAGAAGAGCCTCGAGCAGGCCACGAGATAGGAGGGCGCCCCCCCCCTACTGGGCACGCCGCCCTGTCTCGTGGGCCCCTCGAGCACCTCCCGATTGACTTCTTTCGCCTATATAAGCCTACATACCCTAAAACCATTGAAAATCAAGACAGATCGGGAGTTTCGTCGCCGTAAGCCTCTATAGCCACCAAAAACCTCTCGGGAGCCCTTCCCGGCACCCTGCCGGAGGGGGGATCCTTCACCGGTGGCCATCTTCATCATCCCGGCGCTATCCATGACGAGGAGGGAGTAGTTCACCCTTGGGGATGAGGGTATGTATCAGTAGCTATGTGTTTGATCTCTCTCTCTCTCTCGTGTTCTCTCTCGTGTTCCCTCTATGGCACGATCTTGATGTATCCCGAGCTTTGCTATTGTAGTTGGATCTTATGATGTTTCTCCCCCTCTACTCTCTTGTGATGAATTGAGTTTCCCCTTTGAAGTTATCTTATCGGATTGAGTCTTTTATGAGAACACTTGATGTATGTCTTGACGTGCTTATCTGTGGTGACAATGGGATATCATGTGCCTCTTGATGTATGTTTTGGTGACCAACTTGCGGGTTCCGCCCATGAACCTATGCATAGGGGTTGGCACACGTTCTTGACTCTCCGGTAGAAACTTTTGGGCACTCTTTGAAGTACTTTGTGTTGGTTGAATAGATGAATCTGAGATTGTGTGATGCATATTGTATAATCATGCCCACGGATACTTGAGGTGACAATGGAGTATCTAAGTGACATTAGGGTTTTGGTTGATTTGTGTCTTAAGGTGTTATTCTAGTACGAACTCTTGAATAGATTGATCCGAAAGAATAACTTTGAGGTGGTTTTGTACCCTACCATAATCTCTTCGTTCGTTCTCCGCTATTAGTGTCTTTGGAGTGACTCTTTGTTGCATGTTGAGGGATTGTTTTATGATCTATCTATGTTATTATTGTTGAGAGAACTTGCACTAGTGAAAGTATGAACCCTAGGCCTTGTTTCCTATCATTGCAATACCGTTTACGCTCACTTTTAAAGCTTGCTACCTTGTTGTTTTTATAATTTTAGATTACAAAAACCTTTATCTACTATCTATTTTGCACCTGTATCACCATCTCTTCGCCGAACTAGTGCACCTATACAATTTACCATTGTATTGGGTGTGTTGGGGACACAAGAGACTCTTTGTTATTTGGTTGCAGGGTTGTTTGAGAGAGACCATCTTCATCCTACGCCTCCTACGGATTGATAAACCTTAGGTCATCCACTTGAGGGAATTTGCTACTGTCCTACAAACATGTGCACTTGTAGGCCCAACAACGTCTACAAGAAGAAGGTTGTGTAGTAGACATCAATGAAGATCATGGTGTCATGCCGGTGACGATGATGATCATGGTGCCCCGAAGATGGAGATCAAAAGGAGCAAAATGATATTGGCCATATCATGTCACTATTTGATTGCATGTGATGTTTATCATGTTTTTACATCTTATTTGCTTAGAACGACGGTAGCATAAATAAGATGATCCCTCGCTAAAATTTCAAGAAAGTGTTCCCCCTAATTGTGCACCATTGCGAAGGTTCGTTGTTTCAATGCACCACGTGATGATCGGGTGTGATAGATTCTAACGTTCGAATACAACGGGTGTAAGCCAGATTTACACAAGCAAAACACTTAGGTTGATTTGACGAGCCTAGCATGTACAGACATGGCCTCGGAACACAAGAGACCGAAAGGTCGAACATGAGTCGTACAGCAGATACGATCAACGTGAAGATGTTTGCCGATGATGACTAGTCCGTCTCACGTGATGATCGGACACGGCCTAGTTGACTCGGATCATGTATCACTTAGATGACTAGAGGGATGTCTATCTAAGTGGGAGTTCATTAAATAATCAGATGAACTTAATTATCATGAACATAGTCAAAAGGTCTTTGCAAATTATGTCGTAGCCTATGCTTTAGTTCTACTATTTTAAGATATGTTCCTAGAGAAAATTTAGTTGAAAGTTGATAGTAGCAATTATGCGGACTGGGTCCGTATACTGAGGATTGTCCTCATTGCTGCATAGAAGGCTTATGTCCTTAATGCACCACTCGATATGCTCAACCTTGAGCATCGTTTCTGGATGTTGCGAACATCTGACATACACGTTTTGATGACTACGTGATAGTTCAGTGCGTAATGTTAAACGGTTTAGAATTGAGGCACCGAATACATTTTTGAAACGTCGCAGAACATATGAGATGTTCCAAGAGCTGAAATTAGGATTTCAGGATCGTGCCCACGTCAAGAGGTATGAGACCTCTGACAAGTTTCTTAACCTGCAAACTAAGGTAGAAAAGCTCAATCATTGAGCATGTGCTCAGATTGTCTGAGTACTAGAATCACTTGAATCGAGTGGGAGTTAATCTTCCAGATGAGATAGTGATGGTTCTCCATAGTCACTGCCACCAAGCTATTAGAGCTCCGTGATGAACTATAACATATCAGGGATAGACATGATGATCCTTGAGAAATTCGCGATGTTTGACACCGCGAAGGTAGAAATCGAGTAGGAGCATCAATTGTTGATGGTTAGTAAAACCACTAGTTTCAAGAAGGGCAAGGGCAAGAAGGGATACTTCATGAAACGGCAAATCAATTGCTGCTCTAGTGAAGAAACCCAGGGTTGAACCCAAACCCGAGACTAAGTGCTTCTGTAATGAGGGAACGGTCACTGAAGCAGAACTACCCTAGATACTTGCTAGATGAGAAGGCTGGCAAGGTTGACAGAAGTATATTGGATATACATTGTATTAAATGTGTACTTTACTAGTACTCCTAGTAGCACCAGGGTATTAATATGCCGGTTCGGTTGCTAAGTGTTAGTAACTCGAAATAAAAGGCTACGGAATAAACGGAGACTAGCTAAAGGTGAGATGATGATGTGTGTTGGAAGTGTTTCCAAGGTTGATGTGATCAAGCATCGCATGCTCCCTCTACCATCGAGATTGGTGTTAAACCTAAGTAGCTGTTATTTGGTGTTTGTGTTGAGCATAGACATGATTGAATTATGTTTATCGCAATACGGGTTATTCATTTAAGGAGAATAATGGTTACTCTGTTTATTTGAATAATACCTTCAATGGTCTTGCACCTAAAATGAATGGTTTATTGAATCCCGATCATAGTGATACACATGTTCATGCCAAAAGATATAAGATAGTAATGATAGTACCACATACTTGTGGCACTGCTGTTTGAGTCATATTGGTATAAAACGCATGAAGAAGCTCCATGTTGATGGATCTTTGGACTCACTCATTTTTAAAAAGATTGAGACATGCGAACCATGTCTATTGGTACATATGCATGAAGAAACTCCATACAGATGGATCGTTTGGACTCACTTGATTTTGAATCACTCGAGACATGCAAGTCATACCACATGGGCAAGATGACTGAAAGGCCTCGTTTTCAGTAAGATGGAACAAGAAAGCGACTTTGGAAGTAATACATTTTGATGTGTGCAGTCCAATGAGTGCTGAGGCACGTAGTGGATATCATTATGTTCTTACTTCATAGATGATTTGAGTAGATGCTAAGTATATTTACTTGATGAATCACAAGTCTGAATTATTCAAAGGTTCAAGTAATTTCAGGGTGAAGTTGAAGATCGTCGTGACAAGAGGATAAAATGTCTATGATATGATCATAGAGATGAATATCTGAGTTACGAGTTTGGCACACAATTAAGACATTGTGGAAATTGTTTCACAACTAATACCGCCTGTAACACCATAGTGTGATGGTGTGTCCGAACATCATAGATGCACCCTATTGGATATGGAGCATACCATGATGTCTCTTATCGAATCACCACTATCGTTTATGGGTTAAGCATTAGAGACAACCGCATTCACTTTAAATAGGGCACCACGTAATTCCATTGAGATGACAATGTATGAACTATGGTTTAGAGAAACCTAAGTTGTCATTTCTTAAAAGTTTGGGGCTGCGACACTTATGTGAAAAGGTTTCAGCGAGATAAGCTCGAACCCAAAGCGGATAAATGCATCTTCATAGGACACCCAAAAATAGTTGGGTATACCTCCTAATTCAGATCCGGAAGCAAAAGTGATTGTTTCTAAAAATGGCTCCTTTCTCGAGGAATAGTTTCTCTCGAAAGAATTGAGTGGGAGGATGGTGGAGACTTGATGAGGTTATTGAACCGTCACTTCAACTAGTGTGTAGTAGGGCACAAGAAATTATTCCTGTGGCGCCTACACCAATTGAAGTGGAAGCTGATGATAGTGATCATGAAACTTCGGATCAAGTCACTACCAAACCTCGTAGGTCGACAAGGACGCGTACTACTTTAGAGTGGTATGTAATCCTGTCCTAGAGGTCGTGTTGCTAGACAACAATGAACCTACGAGCTATGGAGAAGCGATGGTGGGCCCGAATTCCGACGAATGGCTTGAGGCCATAAAATCCGAGAGAGGATCCATGTATGAAAACAAAGTATAGACTTTGGAAGAACTACTTGATGGTCGTAAGGCTGTTGGGTACAGATGGATTTCAAAAGGAAGACAGACAATGATGGTAATTGTCACCATTAAGAAAGCTCGACTTGTCGCTAAGATATTTTCCGACAAGTTCAAGGAGTTGACTACGATGAGACTTTCTCATTCGTAGTGATGCTAAGAGTCTGTCGGAATTGTATTAGCAGTTACTGCATTATTTATGAAATCTTGCAGATAGGATGTCAAAACATTGTTTCCTCGAAGAGTTGCTTGAGGAAAGGTTGTATGTGATACAACCAGAATGTTTTTTCAATCCTAAAAGATGCTAACAAGTATGCAAAGCTCCAGCAATCCTTCTAAAGATTGGAGTAAGCATCTCGGAGTTGGAATATACACTTTGATGAGATGATCAAAGATTTTGGGTTTATACAAAGTTTATGAGAAACTTGTATTTCCAAAGAAGTGAGTGGGAGCACTATAGAATTTCTGATGGGTATATGTTGTTGACATATTGTTGATCGGAAATGATGTAGAAATTCTGGAAAGCATATAGGGTTGTTTGAAACGTGTTTTTCAATGAAAACCTGGATTAAGCTACTTGAACATTGAGCATCAAGATCTATAAGGATAGATCAAAAACGCTTAGTAGTACTTTCAAATGAATACATACCGTGACAAGATTTTGAAGGAGTTTAAAATAGATTGGCAAAGAAGGAGTTCTTGGCTGTGTTATAAGGTGTGAGTATTGAATAAGACTCAAGACCTAACCACGACAGAAGAGAGAGAAAGGACGAAGGTCGTCCCCTATGCTTTAGACATAGGCTCTACAGTATGCTATGCTGTGTTCCGCACCTGAAGTGTGCCTTGCCATGAGTCAGTCAAGGGGTACAAGAGTGATCCAGGAATGGATCACAAGACAACAGTCAAACTTATCCTTAGTAACTGGTGGACTAAGGAATTTTCTCGATTATGGAGGTGGTAAAAGAGTTCGTCGTAAAGGGTTATGTCGATGCAAACTTTGATACTAATCTGGATGACTATGAGTAGTAAACCGGATTCATATAATAGAACACTTATTTGGAATAGCTCCAAATAGCGCGTGGTAGCTGCATCTACAAGATGACATAGAGATTTGTAAAGCACACACGGATCTAAAAGGTTCAGATCCGTTGACTAATAACCTCTCTCACAAGCAAGATGTGATCAAACCCCATGGGTGTTGGATTCATTACAATCACATAGTGATGTGGACTAGATTATTGACTCTAGTGCAAGTGGGAGACTGTTGGAAATATGCCCTAGAGGCAATAATAAAATGGTTATTATTGTATTTCCTTGTTCATGATAATTACCTATTGTTCATGCTATAATTGTATTAACTGGAAACGTAATACATGTGTGAATACATAGACCACAACATGTCCCTAGTGAGCCTCTAGTTGACTAGCTCGTTGATCAATAGATGGTTACGGTTTTCTGACCATAGACATTGGATGTCATTGATAACGGGATCACATCATTAGGAGAATGATGTGATGGACAAGACCCAATCCTAAGCATAGCACAAGATCGTATAGTTCATTTGCTAAGAGCTTTTCTAATGTCAAGTATCATTTCCTTAGACCATGAGATTGTGCAACTCCTGGATACCGTAGGAATGCTTTGGGTGTACCAAATGTCACAACGTAACTGAGTGGCTATAAAGGTGCACTACAGGTATCTCCGAAAGTGTCTGTTGGGTTGGCATGAATCGAGACTGGGATTTGTCACTCCGTATGACGGAGAGGTATCTCTAGGCCCACTCCGTAATGCATCATCATAATGAGCTCAATGTGACTAAGTAGTTAGTCGCGGGTTCATGCATTACGGAACGAGTAAAGTGACTTGCCGGTAACGAGATTGAACGAGGTATTGGGATGCCGACGATCGAATCTCGAGCAAGTAACGTACCGATTGACAAAGTGGATTGCATACGGGATTGATTGAATCCCCGACATCGTGGTTCATCCGATGAGATCATCGTGGAACATGTGGGAGCCAATATGGGTATCCAGATCCCGCTATTGGTTATTGGCCGAAGAGGTGTCTCGGTCATGTCTGCAAGGTTCCTGAACCCGTAGGGTCTACACACTTAAGGTTCGGTGACGCTAGAGTTGTTATGGGAAATACTATGTGGTTACCGAAGGTTGTTTAGAGTCCCGGATGAGATCCCGTACGTGACAAGGAACTCTGGAATGGTCCGGAGGTGAAGATCGATATATTGGACGAAGGGTATTGGAGTCCGGAAGTGTTCCGGGGGTACCAGGCTAAGGCCAGCATGACCGAAAGGTGTTTCGGGGGCCCCTGGCAAGTGTTGCGGGGCCTCATGGGCCAAGGGGAGGGGGCAAACCAGCCCACTAAGGGGTTGTGCACCCCCACACCCTTTCCCACGTTGCTTGGGGAGGTGGGGCGCCTCCACCTGACTTGGGAGGCAAGCCTCTGTTGGAAATATGCCCTAGAGGCAATAATAAAATGGTTATTATTATATTTCCTTGTTCATGATAATTGTCTATTGTTCATGCTATAATTGTATTAACTGGAAACTGTAATACATGTGTGAATACATAGACCACAACATGTCCCTAGTGAGCCTCTAGTTGACTAGCTCGTTGATCAATAGATGGTTATGGTTTCCTGACCATGGACATTGGATGTCATTGATAACGGGATCACACCATTAGGAGAATGATGTGATGGACAAGACCCAATCCTAAGCATAGCACAAGATCGTGTAGTTCGTTTGCTAAAGCTTTTCTAATATCAAGTATCAGTTCCTTAGACCATGAGATTGTGTAACTCCCGGACACCATAGGAGGGCTTTGGGTGTACCAAACGTCACAACGTAACTGGGTGACTATAAAGGTGCACTATAGGTATCTCCGAAAGTATCTGTTGGGTTGGCACGAATAGAGACTGGGATTTGTCACTCCGTATGACAGAGAGGTATCTCTGGGCCCACTCGGTAATGCATCATCATAATGAGCTCAATGTGACTAAGTAGTTAGTCATGGGATCATGCATTACGGAACGAGTAAAGTGACTTGCCGGTAACAAGATTGAACGAGGTATTGGGATACCGACGAACGAATCTCGGGCAAGTAACGTACCAATTGACAAAGGGAATTGTATACGGGATTGCTTGAATCCTTGACATCGTGGTTCATCCGATGAGATCATCGTGGAACATGTGGGAGCCAACATGGGTATCCAGATCACGCTGTTGGTTATTGTCCAGAGAGCTATCTCGGTCATGTCTGCATGATTCCCGAACCCGTAGGGTCTACACACTTAAGGTTCGGTGACGCTAGAGTTGTTATGGGAATTAGTGTGCAATTACCGAATGTTGTTTCAGAGTCCTGGATGAGATCCCGGACGTCACTAGGAGTTCCGGAATGGTCCGGAGGTAAAGATTTATATATGGGAAGTCCTATTTTGGCCACCGGAAAATGTTCGGGATTTTTCGGTATTGTACCGGGAAGGTTCTAGAAGGTTCCGGAGTGGGGCCCACCTGCATGAGGGGACCCACATGAACATGGGTAGTGGGGACAAGGCCCCACACCCCTGGTCAAGGTGCACCTAGATCCCCCCTTAGAAGGAATAAGATCATATCCCGAAGGGATAAGATCAAGATCCCTAAAAAGGGGGGATAACAATCGGTGGGGAAGGAAATGATGTGATTTCTTTCCTCCCACCTTTGCCGGCAAGAAACCAGCCCCCTCCACCCCTATATATAGTGGGGAGGCGCATGGGAGCTTCACCCTTTCCCCTGGCATCCCTCCCCCTCTCTAACTCCACCTCCTCCTCGGTAGTGCTTGGCGAAGCCCTGCCGGAGAATTGCAAGCTCCACCACCACGCCGTCGTGCTGCTGGAGCTCTCCCTCAACTTCTCCTCTCCCCTTGCTGGATCAATAAGGAGGAGACGTCCCCGAGTTGTACGATTGTTGAACATGGAGGTGCCGTCCGTTCGGCGCTAGGATCATCGGTGATTTGGATCACGACGAGTACGACTCCATCAACCCAGTTCTCTTGAACGCTTCTGCTCGCGATCTACAAGGGTATGTAGATGCACTCCTCTCTCTCGTTGCTAGATGACTCCATAGATTGATCTTGGTGATGCGTAGAAAATTTTGAATTTCTGCTACGTTCCCCAACTATGGCATCATGAGTTAGGTCTATTGCGTAGATTCTATGCACGAGTAGAACACAAGTTGTTGTGGGTGTTGATTTTGTTCAATATGCTTACCGTTACTAGTCCAATCTTGTTTCGACGGTATTGTGGGATGAAGTGGCCCAGACCGGCCTTACACGTACACTTACGTGAGACAGGTTCCACCGACTGACATGCACTTGTTGCATAAGGTGGCTAGCAGGTGCCAGTCTCTCCCACTTTAGTCGGATCAGATTCGATGAAAAGGATCCTTATGAAGGGTAAATAGCAATTGGCATATCACGTTGTGGTTTTGGCGTAGGTAAGAAACGTTCTTGCAAGAAACCTATAGCAGCCACGTAAAAACACGCAACAACAATTAGAGGACGTCTAACTTGTTTTTGCAGCATATGTCGTGTGATGTGATATGGCCAAAAAGGATGTGATGAATGAAATATATGTGATGTATGAGATTGATCATGTTCTTGTAATAGGAATCATGACTTGCATGTCGATGAGTATGACAACCGGCAGGAGCCATAGGAGTTGTCTTTATTTATTGTATGACATGCGTGTCACTGAATAACGCCATGTAATTACTTTACTTCATTGCTAAACCGTTAGCCATAAGTAGTAGAAGTAATAGTTGGCGAGACAACTTCATGGAGACACGATGATGGAGATCATGATGATGGAGATCATGGTGTCATGACGGTGACGATGATGATCATGGCGCCCCGAAGATGGAGATCAAAAGGAGCAAAATGATATTGGCCATATCATGTCACTATTTGATTGCATGTGATGCTTATCATGTTTTTGCATCTTATTTGCTTAGAACGACGGTAGTAAATAAGATGATCCCTCACTAAAATTTCAAGCAAGTGTTCCCCCTAACTGTGCACCGTTGCGAAGGTTCGTTGTCTCGAAGCACCACGTGATGATCGGGTGTGATAGATTCTAATGTTCGCATACAACGGGTGTAAGCCAGATTTACACAAGTGAAACACTTAGGTTGACTTGACGAGCCTAGCATGTACAGACATGGCCTCGGAACACAAGAGACCGAAAGGTCGAGCATGAGTCATATAGTAGATACGATCAACATGAAGATGTTCACCGATAATGACTAGTCCATCTCACGTGATGATCGGACACGGCCTAGTTGACTTGGATCATGTAATCACTTAGATGACTAGAGGGATGTCTATCTGAGTGGGAGTTCATAAGATGAACTTAATTATCCTGAATATAGTCAAAAGGTTTTTGCAAATTATGTCGTAGCTCGCGCTTTAGTTCTACTGTTTTAGATATGTTCCTAGAGAAAATTTAGTTGAAAGTTGATAGTAGCAATTATGCGGACTGGGTCCGTAAACTGAGGATTGTCCTCATTGCTGCGTAGAAGGCTTATGTCTTTAATGCACCGCTCGGTGTGCTGAACCTCGATCGTCGTCTATGAATGTTGCGAACATCTGACATACACGTTTTGATGACTACATGATAGTTTAGTAATGTTAAACGGTTTAGAATTGTGGCGCCGAAGACGTTTTTTTGAAACGTCACGGAACATATGAGATGTTCCAAGGGCTGAAATTGGGATTTCAGGCTCGTGCCCACGTCAAGAGGTATGAGACCTCCGACGAGTTTCTTAGCCTACAAACTAAGGGAGAAAAGCTCAATCGTTGAGCTTGTACTCAGATTGTCTGGGTACAACATTCACTTGAATCGAGTGGGAGTTAATCTTCCAAATGAGATAGTGATGTTTCTCCAAAGTCATTGCCACCAAGCTACTAGAGCTTCGTGATGAACTATAACATATCGGGGATAGATATGATGATCCTTCAAATATTCGTGATGTTTGACACCGCGAAAGTAGAAATCAAGAAGGAGCATCAATTGTTGATGGTTAGTGAAACCACTAGTTTCAAGAAGGGCAAGGGCAAGAAGGGATACTTCATGAAACGGCGAATCAGCTACTGCTCTAGTGAAGAAACCCAAGGTTGAACCCAAACCCGAGACTAAGTGCTTCTGTAATAAGGGGAACGGTCATTGGAGAAGAATTACCCTAGATACTTGGTAGATAAGAAGGTAGGCAAGGTCGACAGAAGTATATTGGATATACGTTATATTAATGTGTACTCTACTAGTACTCCTAGTAGCACCATGGTAATAGATACCGGTTCAGTTGCTAAGTGTTAGTAACTCGAAATAAAAGGCTACGGAATAAACGGAGACTAGCTAAAGGCGAGGTGACGATATGTGTTGGAAGTATTTCCAAGCTTGATGTGATCAAACATCGCACGCTCCCTCTACCATCGGGATCGGTGTTAAACCTAAATAATTGTTATTTGGTGTTTGCGTTGAGCATAGACATGATTGGATTATGTCTATCACAATACGGTTACTCATTTAAGGAGAATAATGGTTACTCTATTTATTTGAATAATACCTTCAATGGTCTTGCACCTAAAATGAATGGTTTATTGAATCTCGATCATAGTGATACACATGTTCATGCCAAAAGATATAAAATAGTAATGATAGTACCACCTACTTGTGGCACTGCCATGTAAGTCATATTGGTATAAAATGCATGAAGAAGCTCCATGTTGATGGATCTTTGGACTCACTTGTTTTTTTTGAAAAGTTTGAGACATGCGAACCATGTCTATTAGTATGTACGCATGAAGAAACTCCATGCAGATGGATCATTTGGACTCACTTGATTTTGAATCACTTGAGACATGCAAATCATACCACATGGGCAAGATGACTGAAAAGCCTTGTTTTCAGTAAGATGGAACGAGAAAGCAACTTGTTGGAAGTAACACATTTTGATGTGTACAGTCCAATGAGTGTTGAGGCATGCAGTGGATATCGTTATGTTCTTACTTCACAAATGATTTGAGTAGACGTTGAGTATATTTACTTGATGAAACACAAGTCTGAATTATTGAAAGGTTCAAGTAATTTCAGAGTGAAGTTGAAGATCTTCGTGACAAGAGGATAAAATGTCTATGATATGATCATAGAGATGAATATCTGAGTTGCGAGTTTGGTACACAATTGAGACATTGTGAAAATTGTTTCACAACTAACACCGCCTGGAACACCATAGTGTGATGGTGTGTCCGAACATCACAGATGCACCCTATTGGATATGGGGCATACCATGATGTCTCTTATCGAATTACCATTACCGTTCATGGGTTAGGCATTAGAGACAACCGGATTCACTTTAAATAGGGCACCTCGTAATTCCGTTGAGATGACACCGTATGAACTATGGTTTAGAGAAACCTAAGCTGTCGTTTCTTGAAAGTTTGGGGCTGCGACGCTTATGTGAAAAAGTTTCATCCTGATAAGCTCGAACCCAAAGCGGATAAATACATCTTCATAGGATACCCAAAACAGTTGGGTATACCTCCTATTTCAGATCCGGAATCAAAAGTGATTGTTTCTAGAAACGGGTCCTTTCTCGAGGAAAGGTTTCTCTTGAAATAATTGAGTGGGAGGATGGTGGAAACTTGATGAGGTTTTTGAACCATCACTTCAACTAGTGTGTAGCAGGGCACAGGAAGTTGTTCCTGTGGCACCTACACCAATTGAAGTAGAAGCTTATGATAGTGATCATGAAACTTGGGATCAAGTCACTACCAAACCTCGTAGGTCGACAAGGATGCGTACTGCTTCAGAGTGGTACGTAATCCTGTGTTGGAGGTCATGTTGCTAAACAACAATGAACCTACGAGCTATGGAGAAGCGATGGTGGGCCCGGATTTCGACAAATGGCTCGAGGCCATAAAATCCGAGAGAGGATCCATGTATGAAAACAAAGTGTAGACTTTGGAAGAACTGCCTGATGGTCGTAAGGCTGTTGGGTACAGATGGATTTTAAAAGGAAGACGGACAATGATGGTAAGTATCACCATTAAGAAAGCTCGACTTGTCGTTAAGATAATTTCCGACAAGTTCAAGGAGTTGACTACGGTGAGACTTTCTCACTTGTAGCGATGCTAAGATTCTGTTGGAATTATATTAGCAATTACTGCATGATTTATGAAATCTTGCAAATAGGATGTGAAAACATTGTTTCCTCGACGTTATTCTTGAGGAAAGGTTGTATGTGATACAACCAGAAGTTTTTGTCAATCCTGAAAGATGCTAACAAGTATGCAATGCTCCAGCAATCCTTCTAAGGACTGGAGTAAGCATCTCGGAGTTGGAATATACGCTTTGATGAGATGATCAAAGATTTTGGACTTATACAATGTTTATGAGAAACTTGTATTTCCAAAGAAGTGAGTGGGGGCACTATAGAATTTCTGATGAGAATATGTTGTTGACATATTGTTGATCAGAAATGATGTAGAAAGCATATAGGGTTATTTGAAAAATGTTTTTCAACGGAAAACCCGGATTAAGCTACTTGAACATTGAGCATCAAGATCTATAAGGATAGATCAAAAACGCTTAATAGTACTTTCAAATAAATACATACCGTGACAAGATTTTGAAGGAGTTCAAAATAGATCAGCAAAGAAGGAGTTCTTGGTTGTGTTATAAGGTATGAATATTGAGTAAGACTCGAGACCTGACCACGGCAGGAGAGAGAGAAAGGACAAAGGTCGTCCCCTATGCTTCAGACGTAGGCTCTATAGTATGCTATGTTGTGTACCGCACCTGAAGTGTGCCTTGCCATGAGTCAGTCAAGGGGTACAAGAGTGATCCAGGAATGGATCACAGGACAACGGTTAAACTTATCCTTAGTAACTAGTGGACTAAGGAATTTTCTCGATTATGGAGGTGGTAAAAGAGTTCGTCGTAAAGGGTTACGCCGATGCAAACTTTGACACTGATTCGGATTATTCTGAGTAGTAAACCGGATTCGTATAGTAGAACAGTTATTTGGAATAGCTCCAAATAGAGCGTGGTAGTTGCATCTAGGAGATGACATAGAGATTTGCAAAGCAAACACGGATCTGAAAGGTTCAGATCCGTTGACTAATAACCTCTCTCACAAGCGAGATATGATCAAACCCCATGGGTGTTGATTCATAACAATCACATAGTGATGTGAACTAGATTATTGACTCTAGTGCAAGTGGGAGACTGTTGGAAATATGCCCTAGAGGCAATAATAAAATGGTTATTATTATATTTCCTTGTTCATGATAATTGTCTATTGTTCATGCTATAATTGTATAACTGGAAACCGTAATACATGTGTGAATACATAGACCACAACATGTCCCTAGTGAGCCTCTAGTTGACTAGCTCGTTGATAAATAGATGGTTATGGTTTCCTGACCATGGACATTGGATGTCATTGATAACGGGATCACATCATTAGGAGAATGATGTGATGGACAAGACCCAATCCTAAGCATAGCACAAGATCATATAGTTCGTTTGCTAAGAGCTTTTCTAATGTCAAGTATCATTTCCTTAGACCATGAGATTGTGCAACTCCCGGATACCGTAGGAATGCTTTGGGTGTACCAAACGTCACAACGTAACTGAGTGGCTATAAAAGTGCACTACAGGTATCTCTGAAAGTGTCTGTTGGGTTGGCACGAATCGAGACTGGGATTTGTCACTCTGTATGACGGAGAGGTATCTCTGGGCCCACTCGGTAATGCATCATCATAATGAGCTCAATGTGACTAAGTAGTTAGTCACAGGATCATGCATTACGGAACGAGTAAAGTGACTTGCCGGTAACGAGATTGAACGAGGTATTGGGATACCGACGATCGAATCTCGGGCAAGTAACGTACCGATTGACAAAGGGGATTGCATACGGGATTGATTGAATCCCCGACATCGTGGTTCATCCGATGAGATCATCGTGGAACATGTGGGAGCCAATATGGGTATCCAGATCCCGCTATTGGTTATTGGCCAGAGAGGTGTCTCGGTCATGTCTGCATGGTTCCCGAACCCGTAGGGTCTACACACTTAAGGTTCGGTGACGCTAGAGTTGTTATGGGAAATAGTATGTGGTTACCGAAGGTTGTTCGGAGTCCCGGATGAGATCCTGGATGTGACAAGGAACTCCGGAATGGTCCGGAGGTGAAGATAGATATAATCACTGCTTTTGAATGCCTTCATTTTATGAAGAGGAATAAGGCCAAGAGAAACAGGTTTTGTGCAGTAAAGTTGGATATGATGAAATCATACGACAGGGTGGAATGGACCTATCTGGAAGCAATTATGACCAAGCTTGGCTTTGCTCCTGCTTGGATATCTTTGATTATGCAGATGGTCTCTTCAGTTAAATTCTCAGTGATGTTTAATGGAGGCGGATTGGAGGAGTTCAAGCCTACAAGAGGTATTCGGCAGGGAGACCCAATATCTCCATACGTGTTCTTAATAGCAGTGGAGGGTCTTCCGTGCCTTTTGAAAAAACAAAATGAATCATCGCACCTCAGTGGAATCAAGGTGGCTCCATCAGCTCCGCCAGTGAACCACTTGCTTTTTGCGGATGATAGCCTGCTGTTTGTCAAGGCCGATGTTGATGGAGCTAATGAGCTATCTTTACTGTTGAATTGGTACTGTAATGCGTTCGGACAGAGGGTTAACCTTGCAAAATCCTCGGTGTTTTTCAGCAAAGGACGCTCAGAATCTTTGAGGAATCAAGTTAAAGTGGCTCTAAATGTGCCGAATGAGAGCCTCTCAGATAGATATTTGGGCATGCCTTCAGATGTGGGAAGTAACAAAAATGGTGCTTTTAAATTCCTTAAAGACAGGGTGTGGGGCAAAGTTAAGGGATGGATGTCAAAGGTATTATTAGCAAGTGGAAAGGAAGTGCTCATCAAATCCATTGCACAAGTTGTCTTGGTTTATTCTATGTCTTGTTTTAAGCTTCCTCGTGGCCTTTGTGAGTACATCAATTCTCTGATCCATAAATTTTGGTGGGGCAGCAAGGAAGGGGCAAGGAAACCAGCATGGGTTTCGTGGAGTGTAATGACAAGGCCAAAGTTCTGCGGAGGCCTTGGATTTCGAGATATTGAGCTGTTCAATCTTGCTCTTCTCACCAGGCAGGCTTGGAGAATTGTTACGGATCCTAACTCTCTGAGTGCAAGGGTGCTCAAGGCAAAGTACTTCCCCACCTATGAGTTCCTTCAGGCTGAACTTGGGAATGCTCCATCACAAATATGGAGATCTCTGTTGGATGGCAGAGATCCACTCAAGCAGGGAATGATTAGGCGGGTTGGCAACGGTGAGACCACATCCATCTGGGACCATAATTGGATCCCCAGGGAGTATAGCATGCGCCCAATCACCAGCTTGGTTGTCTCCCCTCCGAAGAGAGTTTCAGAACTTATCATTGCCGGTGCGGAATGGGATGCTGCAAAGATTAACTTAGTTTTCTTATCATCAGATGCAGTGGCCATTATGGCGATTCCCTTGTGTACCCGGCAGGTCGATGACTTCTGGGCTTGGGTCCATGAGAAAAATACGGTTGCTTCACAGTACGGTCTGCTTACCGTATGTTGGTTACTACAAAGCTCCGAAGAGAAGCATGGTTGGAAGGGCGTGGTGACACCTCTGAGTCAGAGAGAGAGGAAAGGTCATGGACAAGCATGTGGAGAATCGATGTTCCATCCAAAGTGAAGATCTTCCTATGGAGACTAGCACACCAGTGGCTCCGTACTACGGACCTTCTGAATCATAGAAACATGTCGACTGTTTCTTCTTGTGGGATCTGTGGCGCACCGGATTCGTGGCAACACTCGCTCCTCCATTGCAATATGGCGAGATGTATTTGGCGCTTGAAGAACTAGAGCTATTATAGGTTTTGGAGGAGGTCAGGGAACCGGATGCTAGGGGATGGATCTTCTCGCTAATGGAGTCTCTGTGTCCCCAGGAATTCACAAGGGTGCTAATCACCCTATGGGCCATCTGGCATGCACGTCGGAAAGCGTTACACAAGCATGTCTTTCAGCCACCACTCTCAACACATCACTTTATAGTGAATTATATCAGGGAATTGGAGGCGTGCAGACCAAATGTTGGAACAGCTGATAGAGGCGGGGTGTCCCTATCTTTCGATGAGATGATAACTATCGATTTGGTGAAGATGACTTTGACGATCCGACTACAAACGTGCACGATGTTGCGCCTTAGCAATCGCTAAACCAATCCCGAGAGGTTATTGATCACGCCGGAGCACAATCAACCTGACCACGAAGGTCTATTCTTGCAAGCAATCGAAGAACAAGAAAGAATATGATAAAGCAATCTAAATATTGCGAATATAGATGAAGTATTGATAAAGGTGGGGATCCGTAAGCGGTCTTGGTCTGGTCGTTGGACACAAACGAAGTACACGAAGTTGCAATGGCTAACTTTTAACTAAACAAATCCCAAGGAAAAAGCTACTAGATGGATCTACTTATATAGGAGGAAGGGGTGGCGGCCAAGGAGGTGGGTGAACTTCCCAAGGCATCCTAAAACCAACCCTAGGTCGTACAAGGCTCATGGGCCCAAGTGGAGGTGATGCAACACCTTTGGACTTGTTGTTCGACTCGGATTCTGCTTTAGCGTCTGATTGTTTCCTCGATATCTCAATGCTCCGGACGAATTTGAAGGTGAATCCAATTGGTCTGGAAAGAGCACAAAATCTAGATTCCAACAAAAAAAGAATCACCCAATTCGGAGTCCGTATGAAAAAATTGTTGGCATTTTGAGTTAGGTATGTCTGTGCAGTCCGAATCTGAATCCAGAACGTGAGAGACTTGGACTCTTATCTTCTCTTGGCCCAAAAGTGACGTGAGAGAACTTTTTGAACAGCAAGTAAACATCTCTTTCTCCCTTATCTTCATATGTGGATTGTACAAATGTCCCACACACCTACAATTAGACAAAACACAAAAGTGTGTGAAGTATTTTTGTTCTAGATAACATAAATAGATTACTGAATAGTTTGCACTAGAAATCACCTGACAAATATGCATGTATACAATATTTTTGGTCGTATCCAAGGTAGTCATGTCCTCATTATCCTCCCCTTTTTGAAAACAAAGCCGTCCTCGGCGTTGCTTAATCTGAAATGTGGCTAACAAAAGAGGCAAGGTATACATGTTGTATATGTATATGTCATCCATTTTTACTTCCCTTAATTTTTGCACATATGACACATGTATACATGAGTAATTTTCATAGATCATAAAATATAAAGCCAAAATATTATCATAAGTAGAAGGCATGAAAATATTGCAACTCAGTTTGCACATATAAGTGAAGCTCTTATTCCTATCAAAAGATTGACAATATTCATCATTAAACCATCCCAACATTGGTGAATAAACCTTACTTGCATCAAATTTACATGCTAAAACATACTTAAATAAGCAAACATGCAGTGAGTAATTGGACACAGAATCATCACCAAGATTAGAGGTCATAACAAAATGATTAAACACTGGTTCTTTTGCATCAATAGTTAATTCAATGGGTGCACTCAAAATTGTTGGTATTTCAGTTGTTTGATCACATGGCGAAGTCAAATTATCAACATAGTCCTCTAAAATAGGTGGTGTGATCAAAGTAGTGGGTAGCTCAACACATGATGTATTCAAGTTAACTAGGCATGCATCATTCTCATGTGAAAGTGGAAAATCTGTACCTTTGTCATTACCTCTTATGATCAACTTAGATGATGCAGGCACTCTCGATGGTGATGTGTCACATGGTGGAGATGACGTAGTCCCCGCAACAACGGATGTGGTTGTCATAGTACGCCTAGTAGTTGAATAAACATCTGTATCAACAGTTGGAATGTGCACCGTGCGCTTGTTCTCCTTGTGGGCAACACATCGTTTTATTTCCTGTTCAGCTTTGCAAGCAAGACGAAACAAATGGTCCATAGGATAACACTCTTCATGAATTAGTATCGCCTGAATATCATGGTTTAATCCTCCCCAAAATCTATCCATAAAATCTTCTTCACTTTCTTTTAAAAATGAGTGCAACAAGGTAGTTTGTAAATCATCATAATATTTTGTTACGGTGTCACTACCTTGTTTTAAATGTTCTAGTTTTTTAATCATGCCACGAGTATAATAAACATCGACGAATCTATCTCTCATGACATGTTTTAAATCATCCCAAGTATTAGATACATAATCAGGGTGTAACCGACAATATTCACTCCACCAAACAATAGCAAAACCAGTGAATGTACCAACCGTGAGCTTAACTTTTTTATGCTCAGAAAAATTATGCGAAGCGAATATAGCATTTATTTCGAACTCCCATTCAATGTATAAATCAGGCTTAAATCGACCATTAAAAGGTGGAATGGAAACAAGAACCTGATTGTGTGCATTCTGATGACTTTGTATCTCTTGTGATGGATGTTGTATTTTCTTAGGTGGTAGCAAATCTCCCACGATCGATGAAGCCCAAGAACTAACAACTCCGGAACCTGCCATAGTTAGTAGAAAACAAGAAACAAAATCCGAGAATAATGTTCCTATGAACTACTAGAATGTGGTGGTAAAACGCTCACAGTATAGCAAATATCAATATCTTACAAGTTCTTACGATGCGGCAGGTGGTGACAGGCAACCAGTAGTGTCAAATAACTGTGAAGATTGTGTAAAACGATTGCCAGAGAAACGTACGTATACACGATGTAGAAATATGTGGAGCTAGGTTGGCTATATATGGTAGCAAAAGATTAGCAATAATCAATTTAAAGATGCAATGTTGAATAAACGCTCAACGATGGTACTGTGCTGGTCCTAGGCTAGACCGGACTAGAGACGCGAGCCTAGAACACTAATGAGGTCACGGCATAGCACAACTAGCATCAATGAAGGATAAGTAGCTCTGGACAGCAAGATATAAGTGAAGATCACAACGCCAGTAAAGATAATGATGAATAACAACTGCCAAGCAGGATATATAACAACTCTCTCTCCAACTTTCCTCTTAAAAAGTTTGCTACTAACTCAAGCTTTCCAATGTAAAAAGAATCACTCAATTCCGAATTGATATGAGGAGCCAAAACGGACTTCGTATGAGGAAGTTATGCCTTTTTTACTGAACAGTGTGCAAAACAGATTTCAATCCTAATTCAAGTACGAGATTGATTCTAGATAGATCCGAAATTTCTTTTTTTTCTTCTCTTTTTTTCTCTGACTTTTTTCCTTTTCTTTTTCTTTCTCTCCTTTTTTTTCCTCTGACTTTTTTTCTCTCTCTTTTTTTCCTCTCTGCCTTTTTTTTCTCTCTTTTTCCCCTCTTTCAGAGACAAACTAGATAAGATGCAGATTAGATCAAGTGAAGATGTGAACGACCTCAACTATGATTGTGACAATGAACTATGGGTAGCATGTGGTGGAAATTGATGGATGGTGTGGTGGACAGCGGAAGGGATAACGATGCAGCGGCGGCATGACTAATGTCAACAGAACTCGAAACTCTAAAGGAACTAGACACCAAGACCAGCAACTCGACACGGCGATGCAACCGATAATTCAATAATGCAAACAATGAAAAGAAATTTGCAAAGGCTCAGACTGGCTTGGACAAAGGATGAATAGATCTAACTTTTTTTGTGGCTTTTTCTTGGACAATAGGTAAGAAAATAGATCTAATCTAGGGAAAACTAGAAATTCTCACCGAGCAACCCTGAAAACTGATACCACTTGATAGAGGCGGGGTGTCCCGATCTTTCGATGAGATGATAACTATCTATTTGGTGAAGATGACTTTGACGATCCAACTACAAACGTGCACGACGTTGCGCCTTAGCAATCGTTAAACCAACTCCGAGAGGTTATTGATCACGCCAGAGCACAATCAACCTGACCATGAAGGTCTATTCCTGCAAGCAATCAAAGAACAAGAAAGAATATGATAAAGCAATCTAAATATTGCGAATATAGATGAAGTATTGATAAAGGTGGGGATCCGTAAGCGGTCTTGGTCTGGTCGTTGGACACAAACGAAGTACACGAAGTTGCAATGGCTAACTTTTAACTAAACAAATCCCAAGGAAAAAGCTACTAGATGGATCTACTTATATAGGAGGAAGGGGTGGCGGCCAAGGAGGTGGGTGAACTTCCCAAGGCATCCTAAAACCAACCCTAGGTCGTACAAGGCTCATGGGCCCAAGTGGAGGTGATGCAACACCTTTGGACTTGTTGTTCGACTCGGATTCTGCTTTAGCGTCTGATTGTTTCGTCGATATCTCAATGCTCCGGACGAATTTGAAGGTGAATCCAATTGGGCTGGAAAGAGCACAAAATCTAGATTCCAACAAAAAAAGAATCACCCAATTCGGAGTCCGTATGAAAAAGTTGTTGGCATTTTGAGTCAAGTATGTCTGTGCAGTCCGAATCTGAATCCAGAACGTGAGAGACTTGGACTCTATCTTCTCTTGGCCCAAAAGTGACGTGAGAGAACTTTTTGAACAGCAAGTAAACATCTCTTTCTCCCTTATCTTCATATGTGGATTGTACAAATGTCCCAAACACCTGCAATTAGACAAAACACAAAAGTGTGTGAAGTATTTTTTTCTAGATAACATAAATAGATTACTGAATAGTTTGCACTAGAAATCACCTGACAAATATGCATGTATACAATATTTTTGGTCGTATCCAAGGTAGTCATGTCCTCATCAACAGCTCCGCCAAGAAGGGGACCAGCGCAAGGAGGCTCTCCCGCACCAGAGGGCTACGGCAAGATTAAGGTGGATGGAGTAACGGCGAGAGGATCCGTGGATGGATCCTACAGCACAATTTGCAGAGATTCGACATGGATGTTCATAGGTGCGTCAGCAATAAAGAATGTTGGCATCTCGGATCCGGCGACCTTGGAAGCGTTGGCATGCAGGGAAGCACTAGCGCTGGCCCAAGATCTCGGTCTTCAACAGATGACTATAGCCTCTGATTGCAAAGAAGTTGTTGACAACATCAACAAGGAGATGGGAGGTCTTTATGCAGGAATAGTAAAAGAGATTACCGCAACTTCTCTACAGTTGCAAGCTTGTTCCTTCATTTTTTTTAAGGACGTAGTACGAACAATGAGGCTCATAGCCTTGCTAAACATGCTTTAGGACTTCAGGTTGGACGCTATTTGTGGCTTCTAGATCCTCCAGACCTAAATTGTATCCCAATGTATTTGGATTTTGATTAATAAAGCAAGTATGTTTAGACTAAAAAAACCTGACCATTCGCGCGTGAAAATTGCTTCAGTTTCTGTTTTGATCGTGCAGTTTTTCGAATGCAGAGACACATAAATCAGAAATAGCTGATCACATATGGCTTTGGGCTTTGGAGGACTTTGCCAATTTTCCTATTCACTTTAGCGCTTCTATTTCTTCTCCTATAGCACGAACTGGCGCGATATGCCGATATCGCTGGTTCAGAATCTTGATTTTGCTCTCTACTTGGATCTTCCATGATACCTGCTGGTGATAGCATGCACTACAAGTACGATTTTCAAATCTCAAGGGCTCATACCGATTTATTAGAGCGTGTAGTGTGCAGATCCGGCACCTGTTGGCCTTGCTGTCGGTCTGCAGATTGCGTTTTTCGGACGATCTTGTCTTGCAGCAAAAGATGTGTGCATGTTACGAGTCAAGACTGAAGACTGAATACTGTCGTGTGGCTCATACCAAGGAAAACAGAAGCTGTGTGCAGCTGGCTGACAGCCCGAGACGAAACAAATCAACACTATGCGGATGGGGAAAATGCCAATCGCAACTAGTTGAGTTGCTGCGTCTTTTTCGCCACACGACCAGGAACTCATGATATGGTTGCCCGGCGAGGGCTTCCGAGATGGCCTCAAACTCCTAATTCATATGCTTAATCAAACTTAATTAATTGGCACTTAAGCAAATCCGATTTCCTCACGTATCACATCACATACGCATCCACATCCACGGTTTGGATTGGAATCCACTCACGTATCGGCATCACACCTGACCTGAGCTCATCAATAAAAGGGAAGGCAGCCAACCTGCCGCCTTTGCCTTCACCTCGCTCTCACCTTGAGCCGAGACTTCTCTTCTCCACCTTCCAATCGTCTCCTTCACCAATCACCCAGCGACCGGCGTCCCCTGTTCCCTTCCCATGGAGATTGCCTACCCCTACGGCGGGGAGTTCACGAGGAAGCACGGCTTCGTGACAGGCCGGCCGTTTGACGCCAAGACCGGCATCATGTCCGGCCAGAAGCGCGCGAGGGAGATGGAGATCCTTCGGCAGCGCTTCCAATCCGAGCTCGTCGCCGTCCGTCGCCTCCTCCATAAGGCGGCCGCCGTGCTAGTTCCCGCCTCGTCCCCGTTGGCTCCCCGCGTCAACGAGAGTTGTCCAGGGTTCTTGGCCGAGGAGCCGCCGGCCAAGAAGAGGAAGGCGTCCCCTCCCGTTCCTGTGATCAATCGCAAGAAGGCGCCAACGAAGAAGAAGATGACGGCCTCTGAGAGGGAGATGCTCGCGGAAGACCTGGAGCTGTTCGTTGCGGAAATCCCCGATCACATCGTCCAGCTCTTGAAGAAGCAGAGCTGCGCCACCCGCCCCGGCGAAATCGAGATCGACCTCCACGCGTTGGACGCCGCCGCCGTCGTCGAGTTGCAAGAGCAGGTTGACAAGTTCGCTCGTGATCGTCAGAGGAGGTCGAATCCGTCGCCGCAAGAACGGCACCAAGACGGCCCTAGGGTGATGGCCCAAGAGGAGGAGGATGACGAAGAAGTTGACATCTGTGGTGGCGTCTCCCCCTTAGCAATCGTGCCGCAACCTCTGCTGCAAGAACGGCACCAAGACGGCCCTAAGGCCATGGCCGAAGAGGAGGAGGAGGAAGATGTTGACATCTGCGGTGGCGTCTCCCCGTTACCGATCGTGCCGGCACCTCTGCTGCTCGTCGAAGATGAAACAGCCAGTGGCTGTGGCAGCCCAAGCTCCAGCAGCAGCAGTTCGGATACTGATTCCAGCGACAGCGATTCAGATACTGATTCCGGCAGCAGCGACTCGGGTTCAGAGCACTCCGGCGGCAGTGACTCAGATTCTGATTCAGACGAGATCGTCGACAGTGAGCAGCTCGCCCGTGCTCTGGAGAGGCAGCGAAAGGAGGTCACGTCCCGGGCGAGGGAGAAGGCCCGTCAGGAGGTGCTCCAGATGGAGAAGACGGCAATGCCCGATGATACCCTACACCCAGAGGATCTGGAGAGGCTCGGCATTGATGAGTACAACACGGCGAGGCCCAACAACTTGTTGCGGCAGATTGGACTCTACCTCAAGCTTGACGACCACGACTGGAAGCAGCAGCAGCACTGTCAAAGCTTCGAAGAAGACCTAGAGGAAGGGGAGATTCCATCGTGATCGTCGTTGCTAGCAAGGTGCTATAGCAAGTGATGCTGTTGTTGATAGCTTGATGCCTCACAGAAAGCTTGTAGTTGTAGCTCTCTTCTGCAAAATGTATGTCTGCTCAACATGATTCGATATATGAAAGTACGTGATCGATTAAACAGTATAATGTACATTTTTAAAATGCATGGACATTTTTTTTTGTTTCTCCGGTTTCATTTTCCAAAATACATGCATTTTTTATTTAAAACTCATGAACATTTAAAATAACTCATGTGTATTCTTTTTTAAAATTTAAGTCATCCTATTAAAATGGGTGAACATTTTTTAATGGAAAAACACAGAAAATACATTGAAAAAAAGTTGGCTACAAACAGTACTAGGTTTTTTGTAGAGAACTTCGCTGCATTTTATTGATCAATGATGTTCAAAGGAACTGTTACAAGATCATGTGGCGCAGCAACCCGGACATGACGTCCAAAATTAAAATCTAGAGAGTATTTACCTAAACATCAACTCTACCTCGACTGTTATAGGTGAAGTTGTATTTCTCGAAATTACACGAGCATTGATTGACTATCGCTTCATGATGCCCGCCTATTTTATCTGAGATTTCCTTCACAACTATGGCACAACCAAAGCTATTACGATCAGCATGACTAATAGATCAGCGGAAATGTCATGGCTCTTGGGTTGCCGGCACGCAAGGTCTTCTAGACTCCGTCCGTCAATTATGTCACTAAATGCAACTGCAGACGAGCCAAGATAGAGGTCGATTTGGGGCCTGTTCTGATTTCCTTCAACTCCAAATTTCACAACTTCTCAGCTTGGTTTCAGCCCGAACGCCTCAACTCCAAGAAGCTAAACTTCACGAAGCCATCTTGGGCTGCAGTATAATTTTCTGAAGCTAGGGAAACGCAGCTCCATGTTTACAAGAATCTGGAGTTGGGACATATTTACGGCCATAATGCCACCGCCAAAGAAAACGGTTCGATCCCTTGCTCCTCCTCGCTCGTAAAAGGGTACTGCACGCACCGGCTCCTCCTCGTTCGCGCCAATATGGGCTGCTTTCAGCCGGCCCAAGGTGGCAAGAAACAGGCCAGAAGTCCCCTAGCTGGGCTGCCAGATCAAAATGGCGCTGGGAGAAGCTACGATGCAGCCGAACGCTTTTGAGTCGCCACCTGAAGCGAGAAGTTACGCGAGAAGCTGGATCTAAGAAGTTTTAGAGAAGCTGGTCTCCGCAGCAGCTTCTTCCATCATTTTTTGAAATTGTACCATCAACATTGAACTTCGCAAAACCAACCAGGCGGGATCCAAGGCAAACACTGGGTCCTGGACCTACTAGCCCGCGAGAGCTGTGTGTGCGAGACATATAAGATATAACCCCGCCTCGCGGTAGGCGAGAGCGAGGTGGGCCGGGCCCAATAGGGGGTTCTGAGAGCGGGTTTCACTGCGTTTCTTTTTCCCTTTGGTATGGTTTGTTTTTGGTCTTCTTTTTTCTTTTCTGTTTTCTATGGTATTTTACTTTTTCCTTTTTATTTTGTTTTCTTTGTTCTTTTGTCGGTTTTCTGCTTTTTGTTTCTCTTTCCGGTTTTGATTAGGTTTTTTTTTTCATTTTACTTTTTAACACATGTCTACTTTTTCCACGTAGAATATAGATATTTTGTATACATTAAGGATATTTTTATACATGTTTAGCATTTATTATAAAATAAAGGATTAACAATTTTCTCAATATATATTTTGATGACTACTTTTTTCATACACGTTGCTCAGGAATATTTTTTATACGCATTTAACCTTTCTTAAATACATACTTTTTTTCAAACATATGTTTTGATGTCTAATTTTTTTCCATGTACGCCTTAGATTTTCGTATACATCAGTAACACGCTTAACATTGTTTTTAATGCAGGATTACATTTTTCAATATGTGTTTTTAATGCATAATTTTTTTAATACACATTGTGCATTTGTCATATACATCAGGAATACTTTTATATACATGTTTAACTTTTTTTAATGTTTTCATACACATTGTTCTAAGGCGAGCCGAGGCAACAGTTGTTCGTCCCGAGCGCACGGAAGCTTACATGGGTGAACGGCCCACCGCGCGGCTGGTGTCCAAAGATTTAGTGGGCTGAGGCCTACTAGTAAATCTAACAGAAAGCAGAGCACCTGACCATGCGCGTGAAAATTTCTTCAGTTTCAGTTTCATCGTGCAGTTTTCTGAAACGCAGAGACACATGAAGTAGAAATAGCCGATCACATATAAGTATAACCATGGTCTTTGGAGGACATTGCCAACTTTCGTCTTCACTTTAGCGCTTCTGTTTCTTCTCCTGCAGCAAGGACTAGCGCGGTATCGCTGCTTCAGAATCTTGATTTTGCTCTCTAGGATCTTTCATTCATGATACCTGCTTTTGTGATAGCATATACTACTACCGCGATTTTCAAATCAAATCTCAAATGCTTACACCGATTTCGCAGAGTTTCTACAGATCCGTCACCTCTTCACCTTGCTGTCGGTCAGCAGATTGTGCTTGTCGGACGAGAACTCGGCCTCTTGTGCCTGATCTTGCAGCAAAAGCTGTGTGCACGTTACCTACCACAAGACTGAAGACTGAACTCAGCTCTGTTATTGGTAGGAGTACTGATTAACCTGTACCGATTATCCACAAAAAAAACTCTGTATTAATTAATGAATCATACTACTCCTGGTTAACCTGTACCATAATATATTTTTTTGCGAAGTACTTAACCTGTAGTACCATATTAACAGTGTGGAGTACAAGGTTTCTCTTTCTAGTGTGTGGCAGGGTGTGGAGCTGTCTGACAGCCTGAGATGAAACAAACCAGTATACGCGGGTGGGGAAAATGTCAATCACAACAAAGAGTTGAGTTGTTGCGTGCGTCTCCTCGCCACATGGCATTGGCATGGCAATATGACCACGCCACACGGACACGGTGGTGTGATCAGATGATACGATATGACAAACGCAAGAATGGTCTGGTTTCATCCTCTGCAGCGGTGTGCGCTCCCTCTGTCAAAAGTATACACACCTGCGTTTTGCTTTGGTTTGTTCCGTTTGGCACAACAGTGGACCAAGTCCCCCTTGCCCGGTCATCTTACTCAGTTTCTACGGAGTATATAGCAACCATAAAACATGAAGGCTACGTTTGGCAGCGCAATATTTTTGGAGTTTTCAGATAATTCCATGGTTATAATTTATAAATACTTTTTTTTGAGGATTGGTTATAAATACTTTGATGTGATTGGTGTCAATAAAAAACTGAATTAATAAGCCGTGGTTTTTCTGCAGTGCAGTATATGTGAATTACCGGATCAGTATGTAGATTGATTTTTGTACGAGATACCTGATCGATCGAGCCGATCAGGCATCAGCAAATTCTATGTTTTGAAAAAACAATCAGCACATATTATGGTGGTGTACGGCAAAGCTGTTGAAAGCCACGGTTTTTGAAAAAATATATTATTCATTGCCCGTACGTTGATATAACCAGGTTTTCAAATACTATGGGCTTTAAAAAACTTTGCTACCAAACTAATTTGAAGCTTTGCAAATAACGGGATCAATGTGATGTGTGTAAGGTTTGGACCTGTTGGTACGCTGCCTATGTTGTGAGCTTTATTAATTTAAAGTCGGGCGCTTCTAGCGTCTTCGTTCTAAAAAGGAAAAAATAAATAATGGGATCAACTAAGGAGGCGCCGCCCTCATTTCTTCGTGCACCACAAGTACAATTTCATGAAATACGAAACAAATTGGACAGTTGTGTGATAATTTTGGCAGAATTAATGCTTGTCATATTTCCCAGCAGAAAATAATACTCCCTTCGTACATAAATGTAAGATATTTTAATATGCACTACATATAGACTGAAATGAGTGAACAAATACACTAAAGTGTGTCTATATACATCAGAATAAAGTGTGTCTGAAAATAATACTTCCTTCGAAAATAATACTCCCTTCGTACATAAATGTAAGATATTTTAATATGGACTACATATAGACTGAAATGAGTGAACAAATACACTAAAGCGTGTCTATATACATCAGAATAAGAAAGAGGTACGTAGAACGGAAAATACACAGGAGCTCCCGGGTGCTCCACACCCCTATACGAATGTTAAACATAAAAGATATCAAAAATATTCAAAAATATTCTGAAATTTGGGGATATCAAACCTGGTTTCTCAATCTACTCCCGTGTGAATTTCATGAAAAAAATACCAGAAAACGTATCCGTGACGAAGGAAATACCGTCCGAACAAAAATCCATCCAAACAGATTTTTTTCTATACATAGGATTTTTTTGTCCTTTTTACCACGAATACGTTTCCTGATATTTTTCACGAAAATTCACGCAGGAGTAGATTGGAAACCCAGGTTTGATATCCTAAAATCTCAGATTTTTTTTCAAATTTCTCGGTACCTCTTTAATTTAATGTTCATATAGGGGTGTGGAGCACCCAGGTGCTACAAATCCGCTTCCGACGTAGAACATCTTATATCTGTTTACAAAGGGAGTACTTGCCGTATTTGACAAATTTGTTGCGTATGCTAGTAATCATACACGTGCAATGCATGTTATGATATCACAAAAGATATTAGCTGCACTGCGCATTAGTAGTATTAGGGAAAAGATGTTTGTGTGTTGATATTAGGTAGAATATAATTACTACGCTATATTAACAAAGATATCAATTGCATTGCACGCACGTTGATATTCGGCAGGATGTAGTTACGTGGTTATCATCGAAGTTTTTTTTT
>NC_041389.1:356629659-356638625 GCF_002162155.2 Triticum dicoccoides
CACTGAAGTTGATATTAGGTATGATTTAGTTGCACGCTAAAAACACCGGAGCTACATAGACCATTGGATAGACGCGGTTGAGCGGGTGAGATGGGCTAGATCTTCGCAACTCGCTCTTTTTCTACTGGTATATAGAATGTAGATATGTATCACATTTGTTTTGGATTATACAATGTGTTGAATAATTTAATATAAATTAAATACAGACTGAAATTAGTGAACAAACACAGCAAAATACGTTATCTTATAATTCAAGACGGAAGGGTACAATGGGCACAAAGCTTCCAAAAGTCACATACCCCACAGTCCACATACCTACACAGCTCCAGGGGTGGGTGGAAAACAGCTTGGTCGGCGGATGATCAGAACCAGAGAAAGAAAAGTTTGCCCACACAGAAGTCCGGCCGGCGCGGGAGTCCTTCATCCCGACGGCTATATAACCGGGGTAAAGTTATACCCCTCGATCGGTTTCGTCCCGATTCCCAACTCTTCTGATTCTGAACGCCTCCATGCGCATCTCCTCTTCCCCATCTCCCCGCCGCCTCCTCCTCCTCCTCCTCCAGACCTAAGCCATCCTCCCCATGGATTCCCGGAGGCGCCCCGCGGGTTTCCTCACGCAGGCCAACGCGCTCCTCCGCAAGAACCTCTGCCTCCAGGCAATTTTCCTACCTTGCCTGTTCGCTTTTATCTACTTCTGCGCTGTGTTGATACGCCGCTCTGTGTGCGCCCGCCACGTGCTTGTGAGTATGCCTGCACGGTTCTTGGGGATGCCGCCGGTGGGTCGACCGCGGGAAGTCCCGTCGATCCGGCATGTTTCGAGAATTTCCAGTGGCGCCGCTGAACTTTTTGGCTCCAGCTGAGTTCTGCATATATCTGTCGGTCCAGCTTTTCTAGGATTTGACGGCGTTTCAGACTAGTACACGGCAGCATGGAACGCCACATGTTTCTTAAAATCTTGATGCCCTTTAATAATAACATTTCTTATAGACATGCACATTCTTATAACGCAGTAATGCAGCATCTGACTCTGTTCGTGACTGCGATGCAGAAACGGAACCTCAAGACAAACATTGGCATCACCATCTTCCCGATCCTCATCTGCGTTCTGCTTCTCGTGCTCCAGAACATCATCAACAATGAGCTCGACAAGCCCAAGTACAACTGCGGTTGCGCCTGCGTCGACACCGACATGTACGGGACCTGCAAGAAGAGGGAGTGCGGCGTCCAGTACTCGACACTGGAGCAGGTCTGGAGCTGCGCAATTCCCAGCCCGCCGCGGTGGCCAGCACTGATTCAGGTTCCCCAGCCTCAGTTCCGGGCTGTCAGAACTGTCTCCCAGCCATTTGATGATTTGCCCGATCCCTCATGCCGTGACTCTTTGTCTTGCCCCGCCACTGTCCTCATCACTGGAAAGGACCGAGGGTTTGCTGAAAGTACGTGCTTCCACAATACAACACAATGCATATCAACTGTTCAAAATTAAGATCAATGTATCTTACTTGTTGAGTACTTCCCGTTTTCCAATCGACAGGTATTGCAGGAGGTCTGTTTCCTGTTTTCGCTCCCACTCTTAATGTGACAGATTATCTTGATGCTCTCTCCAGGATAGTTGTTGTGAGTTCCTTCGATGCCTAATTAAGCTTTTTCCCTTGTAAGTTGCATGGCTTCTTTTGTTGTGTTTACGGAAGTACTGGTTGCGTTGATTTGTCTCAGGGTTCAGACACCATTCCATGGTATACACAATTGATAGAGCCCGCATTTTCTTCTTCGGATACTTTGTATCTGCTCCAGCCTCAGTGTGTGCCCTATTTGTCGCAGACCATTTCATATAACGCCAGGGGCATACCGCTCCAGCTAAGTAAGTTAAAACTTCCTTCCCTAAGGTATTTAATTTACAGTTTTGTATTGGGAAACTTAAATTAATTTACTGGAAAGTAGCTTAAGTGTAGATATGTGACGTACTGTTTTACACCAAAGTTTATTTGCATTTGAAGGAACTCTATTTAGATGTGGACTTTCAATAGTTCAGTCTTTGATGGGTGTTTCCTCGAATACGCAAGTGACCTGCACATCTTTGTTTTAGAAAGAAGAAGACCACAGAATGACAAATACAATAACGCCCTAGGCTTCAAAATGACTGAAAAACATAAAAGAAGATGAAAAAATACAGAAACACCAAAAGGTCCAAACTTTGCAAATGGTAGTTACTGTGGACTAGCAGAACGATCTCGTACAGCTCTAAGTGTCGTGTGACTGCAAGTGCCTTTACATCGGCGTTGGAATATTCATAACTAGTTGAAGTGCATGCCTTTTTGTGTGGAAAATAACTGAAGCATGCAAATATCTAAAAAAACATGCTTCTGTATAAAGATTTTCCTAATTATATTATACCCTCCGTCCCAAATAAGTGTTTCAACTTTGTACTAACTTTAGTACAAAGTTGTACTAAGCTTGAGACACTTATTTTGGGATGGAGGTAGTACTTGACAATTGGTGTAGCTTCTGTTTAGCGGTGGCAGGGTAAAACATAGTGGTTCAGAATGGTGGTCTAGAGTAAAACAAGCGTACTGCACAGCCGAGAGAGCAATGGTACCGTCGTAGCGATGTGAGGTAGCAGCTGTAGCGACGTGTACGTTGAAATTGCAGTTTTCTTTGGCAATATGTGTGTATTATGTCCCGTAAATAAATACATTGTATTTATTCCATGTTAGTTTTTTTTTGCAACAAACCTTTCTGTATATACAGTTATACACGTAACTCAAAGTGATGAATATTTTCATAAAATGATCTGGGAATATAGCGTTCGCTATAGCACCCACTATCCAATATCCGTTATAGTGAAGCTAATCCACTACAAAGAATACAAATCTTCTATTCAAAACATGGATCATAAATAATTCATAATTCGCTTTCACATTTTCTTGTTTGCTTTCTGCTTTTAATGCAATCAGACAGGAACAAATTGACTAGTTACTATGTTAGAGAAAAACTAATTGTGAATGAAGAAAGTGGATTTTGTATCTTGGTATGATTATAATTACTGGTACTGACTACGGAGCACTGACTTTTTGTGTAGTCTGTTTGACCAGAATAATTAGACATGTTAATCTTTTGTTTGGATTCTTTTTTAGACCTGCTATTATTGCTGCTCTGATGTCTTTACGAAATGAACCAGATATACAGTGTGTTGAAGGTGTGTTGTTGTGGCGTGAGAGTACATCAGTTATCAATGATGAATTATTAAAGGGTTATACACAAAGAGGAGGAAAAACAAACGAGTTTATTGCAGGTTATCTTCCTATCTTTGTAGCACCAATTTTTTGCCTCTTTGCATTTGTAGCGGGTTTGCACAGCAGTGAGATTTTGTTAAGCAATTTCATAATAAACTGGCTTTTGAATGATGCCCGTGTTATTAATAATTGCTTGAGCCCATCTACCTAAGTATGAGAATGAAATTTCATTAGCAACACTTATTTTGCATCTATGTATACTGTATAGTTGTGTTCTTCTTTGCAGGTTATGACTTCTTGAGCTCAACGGAGTATGGCCTCGGTATAAATGTTTGGTACAACTCTACCTATAGCGGTAAAACCGCATTTTCATTTATCGCAGCATTACGAGTTCCACGCTTGGTGAATGCCGTATGTGCTCTGTTTCCCATTAATTCATCTCTGAGTAATTCCAATTTATTGTGGAACATGGCAGCTTTTATTATATCGTGTTTGTTTCTATAGGTATCCAACGCATATCTCAAATATATCCGAGGACCTGGGGTGGAAGTGCTATTGGAATATGTAAAAGATATGCCCAAAGTTGGAACAAGTTATAGGTTCGACCTCTCTTCTCTTATCAGTCCGCTATTCTTCACATGGATCGTTGAACTGCTTTTCCCAGTGAGTATGATGAGATGTAACATTCCTTAAGTGCACTTAAAAATGTTGAATGTATTACAGAGTCAGTAGAGCTTGGAAATTAACTCTCCTTTCCAGGTTATGTTGACGTATCTGGTGTATGAGAAGCAACAAAAGTTGAAAATTATGATGAAGATGCAAGGTCTGAAGGACGGACCTTACTGGATGATATCTTATGGTTATTTCTTCGTTCTATCGGTTGTGTATATGACATTTTTTGTGATTTTTGGATCCTTGATAGGTAATGAGTTTTCACAATTTATTTACGAGTATTCTTGAAAGAACCAATTTTACTCATGAAGCTGCTTTTGTGCAGGTCTCAATTTCTTCAGAGTCAATAACTATGGCATACAGATTGTTTTTTTCTTTGTCTATATAAATTTACAGATTGCTTTTGCCTTTTTTGTGGCATCTTTCTTTTCATCTGTCAAGATAGCCACAGGTCAGTGACTTAAACCTGTAATACCTAAGTCTAAATTTTCTTCTTGGAAGTGACAAATTTCGTCTATCCCCCTTCTGCAGTGATTGGTTACATCTATGTATTTGGCTCTGGCTTACTAGGGGCCTTTCTTTTCCGCTTTTTTATTGAGGACATAAATTTTTCCCGTAAGTTGCTGGCCTAGCCAATCTGCAATTCGATTTATATGTTATATGGCCATATGCATAACAAGGTTCGTATTGCCTACTCAGGTGGTTGGATATTAGTTATGGAGATTGTCCCAGGATTTTCGCTCTATCGAGGACTGTATGAGCTTGGTCAATATGCATTCTCTGGGAATGCTATGGGAGCCACTGGCATGATGTGGGAAAATTTGAAAGACCCAATCAATGGAATGCGTGATATCTTGATCGTAATGACTGTAGAATGGGCATTAATGCTTGTGTTAGCATTCTATTTGGATCAAGTCTCTTCAATAGGTGGCAGTGTCGGAAACCCCTTACTCTTCTTTAGATGTCTGCAGAATAAACATGCACCACCATTACAAAGTAGCTTTGCGCAGCAGAATCATAAAGTAGCCGTTGATATGGAGAAAGCAGATGTTGCTCAAGAAGTAGGTTACCTGCCATAGTTTGTCACTTCCATCTTTTTCTACAGCACATTTGCATTAATACTCATGCGTTTATATCTATTCAGCGACAAGTAGTTGAGCAATTATTGATGGATTGCAATGCAAACCAAGCTATCATCTGTGACAATCTGAGGAAGGTTTATCCTGGAAAGGACGGAAACCCAGACAAGCTGGCTGTTCGAGGATTATCTTTGGCCCTACCAAAAGGCCAATGCTTCGGAATGCTTGGCCCAAATGGAGCTGGGAAAACATCATTCATTAGTATGGTACAGTACTGAAACAGCATGCAGTGGCATTTTTTATAGAAGTTGCATAAAGTATTGCCACACACCTTGATTAACTTTGATCTGATCTGTCCTCAGATGGTTGGACTTACTAAACCTACATCTGGTACTGCTTATGCACATGGAATGGATATAAGGATGGATATGGATGGCATATATACAAATATGGGCGTGTGCCCACAGCATGAGTATTTACTGCAACTTATAGCTCATCTGGCCATTAGCTTTCTTTCCCACATCACACTGTCTTATCATGGTAACTGGTCTTGTCTGAAATGCAGCTTACTTTGGGAAACATTGACGGGAAAAGAGCATCTATTCTTCTATGCTAGGTTGAAGAATCTTCAAGGTGCTGCATTAGTGAAGGTACATCTAATCTCTGTAACTTCGTTTTAGTCTAGTACTTGCATTTCATTGTAAGAGAATTCAAGCTACTATCTTCATTCATCAGCCATATTATTCAGCATCTCAATGTATGTACAGTATTATTCTTCAGCATTGCTGGCCCCATTTAAACACATCAACTTTTCTTTCATTATCAGGCTGTTAATGATTCTCTGAAAAGTGTAAATCTGTTTCATGGTGGTGTTGGTGATAAGCAAGTGGGAACGTACAGCGGAGGCATGAAAAGAAGGCTCAGTGTGGCAATATCATTAATCGGAGACCCCAAAGTATTCTTCTTGTTTTTATGTTTCAAGTTTCAACCCTTCCTGTAGAAATCTATTTGCAAATTGGTTATGAAGCTGAAGGAAACATTCCTTAGGTTGTCTACATGGATGAGCCAAGTACAGGACTAGATCCGGCATCAAGAAATAACCTGTGGAACATTGTGAAGGAGGCTAAGAGAAACCGTGCAATTGTTCTTACTAGTAATTATGATTCTTTTCCCTGTCCACTCATGCATCTACATCATAGACTCCCCTGTCCACCACTTTACTGCATCTGAAAATAACAATGAATATCGTCTGTTCCAATGTATCTGACAGCACACTCGATGGAGGAGGCAGAAGTACTTTGTGACCGACTTGGTATATTCGTCGATGGCGAGTTCCAATGCCTCGGAAACCCTAAAGAGGTATACATCAGCTTCTTAAATCTGAAATATTACTGTAGCAACAATTCTAAAAATTATTTACCACTGTAATGCCATACAGCTGAAGGCAAGATACGGGGGTGCATACATATTTACAGTGACAACACCACCAGAACAAGAGTCGGAGATTGAACAGCTAGTCCATCGCCTGTCACCAAGTGCAAACAAGATCTACAATCTTTCTGGCACTCAAAAGTTTGAGCTGCCAAAGCAGGAGGTGAGAATAGCCGATGTCTTTCATGCAGTCGAGAGGGCGAAAAGCAGGCTCAGCATACATGCTTGGGGTCTCGTTGACACTACCTTGGAGGATGTCTTCATCAAGGTTGCCAAGGGAGCACCGGTGTTCAATGATGTTGCATAGATTGTAACCTGGAGAGTGTCTTCGCCATGGACGGCCAAGGGACACCCCAACCCCAAGCATTCCATGTGACTTCGTAGATAATCTTGTGAGTTCATAGCATGTAGGTTCTGTTTGGGTAAAAATTCATAGCATGTAGTTTTTTTTAAGGGAAAACATTATTCCTACATGATATTTGATGTGGTTCAACTTTTCGAGAGAAATGCAAAAAAGAAAAAGGAAGAACAGAGACAGATTCTTGACAGTGCTATTGCAGAACAGAATCGTTGGTTGCTTTACTTTGTCAGATTTATTTCCTGAACACTTTCTAAAAGTGAAATTCCATTTTGCATTCCCGAACACCTTGTTCAACCCGCAAACAACCTAACATTTTGTACTTATTTATTTCCAAAGTTTTAAATCTGGATCACTTATAGTTTGTAAAATCTTTTGACATGATGTTGATATTTTTAAATATAAATTTGGTCAAACTTTGTTGAGTTTGACTTGACACAAATCTAATACGCGGAGTGAAAAGAGACCGGAGGGAGTATTTTGTCGGGATGTGCGAAAACTATATGCATATATAGTTTTTTCTTGGAAGATACTTTTATAATACAACAAATATTGGGATTTATATTTATATTCTAGCTGAAGTTAAAGGTCAAAAAGAATTTGGGTATGTCTAGACGCCATTCCTTTTAAAAATCAGCAGAGAGCATTTAGTAATTTTTAAATACAAATGCTCTCCTAATTTTCATCATATTTTGCTTCATGTATTCTGTAAATATATTAGTAATTTGGTAGTAGAAACTAACGACCAAACTTTGTATTTAAAAACCGTACTAACTCAACAAAGTTTGTACAATGTAGAGTAACAACGATGAGGCTCCCATACAAACGGATGAAATAAGCGCAGACGAGCAGGCAGCCGCACACGGAGAGTTAACCGACAGGCGACAGATAAAACTATGATAAGTTGATCAAAGACCGTGATTTACGGCGTAAGCATAGGCGACATGTGCGACTAACAGTGTACTCCTTGAACCAAGTACGTATTACACGTTGGTTCTTTGCTCTGACGGTGATCATTTCAATTTCGTGACATGCATGTGAGCGTGGTTCGAATTTCCTCTTGTTGACTTGGTCTCAGGAGGCCCGGCTGGTCAAACGTACACAGCTTCTGGCCGCCGGTGCACGTGAGAGAAAGGAGGAGAGTCCACGTGCACATGCCACCTCAGTCAACAAGAATATTTCGAGCCGAATGTACGTGCCTACCAAAGACTTTTGCCTTGAGTATTTTCAGACAGCTAGGGCAAACTCTCCTCTTCGAACTTTGTTGATGAGTATGCGGATTTGCCTTTCTTCTGGCGCTTCGGCGGCCGGTGATGGAGAGGTGATTCTAGGTGCCTTTGTTCTGGCTAGTAGTTTAAGTTAGTTTTTAAATCCTCGCATGTGCGGTGCTCGAGCAGATGACAACGTTTCTTCTTTGAATTTGTCTTTCGAGCTCTGATCCTCCTCGAGTTCGTCCATCGAAATGTAGTTGACGAAGCTCCCGCATGGATTCCCGTTGTCTGCGTTAACTTAAGATTTACTCGCTGTCTGTGTGCAACGGCGAGATTTGTTGGCATTTGTTTCAGATTTATTCAAGAGTCCGACATAACAACTGCGGCTCCAGGGGAGCGGCGTCCGCGGCTCGTTCTAACATCGGCAGTGGTTGTTCCGTGGTCTAGAGGTGTTGATGTCATTTTTATCATATTCGAGGTGATTTGCATTGCTGATTAAAACTTTATAATAAATCTGAAACTTTTTTAGGAAAGAAGTACGTGCCTACTGTACTACGTACTACACTTTAGAGCCGAAAATGGCAAGAAGAAATTCATGCATGCATAAATTAGTCATCACGTTGCTGCTTCTGCGTGACGGCTAAGAAGGAACTTTGCAGGGAACAGCTCAACCAAACGCAACCACTGCTCCGTCCCAATCAATCATGGCACTGCCACCAGTCTCGGAAGGAATGCCAGGCAGGGCAGAGACCCGTCCGTCCGTCCCGGTCCCATTCCGCAGAGCCGCCGGCCACGTCGGCGCACACGTCCTCGGCCGCGTCGGCGCACGCTGGAAAAGCCGTCCACGTCGGCCACGTGCTCGCGAAAGGAGAAAAAAAGGGGTGAGCGAGGAACATCTGTGCTTTTCCTCCGCTGCCCTGTCCTTCTCTCTCTCCTCTCCCTCTCGGCGCAATCCATCCATTATTCTCTCGCTTATTATTATTCC
>NC_041389.1:356639007-356653915 GCF_002162155.2 Triticum dicoccoides
GGGTTTCGTGGGGCGCCAGGGTTTCGGCGGTTGCGTGTGGGGGGGCGTGTGTGTTTGGTGCTCCCTGAGGCCGATCTGGTGGCGCTCGTGCGGGGCAGCGAGCTGATTCGGCGCGATTCGGAGGTGTGGCGGCGGGATCTTCGTGAAGCTCTTTTCGCGAGGGGGAGGAGGGGGAGGTGGTGGTGGTAGCCCATGGGGCTCGCGCCGCCGGAGCTGGGGCAGTTCGACGGGTGGGAGAGCTCTGGCGAGGAGGAGCGGGAGAGGTGGGGATGGTGCCGCCGCAGCCGCAGCAGCAGCAGCAGCAGGCGCGGCCGCCGCCTGCCACGGAAGGGCGGCGAGGAGGACGCCGGCGTCGCCACCGGGTGCTGCATCCGGCTGTGGCCCATGGGCAACTGCCCGCCGCAGCCGCGCTCCAAGGTCGACACCTCCACCAGCAGCGCCAGCACGCACGGCGGTAATGTCTCTCTCGCGGTGTTGCTTTCCATGTTTGCGGTTGATGCAATGCATGCATGCCCTAGTTGGTCATGGCCTATACTAGTCTGTTAGGTTGTTAATGCTGATGGTGTGTTCCTCTTCCACAGTGTCTCTTTGGATGTTCAGATTCAGATTCCATGTAACGGATGCCCTAGTTGGTTGTCGGTTATAGTTCGTTAGGCTGTTAATGCTTGCGAGCGTGCGCCGCCGGTCACATGTCGTTTTGGATGTTTCGGTTTGATTAATGTATGCCGTAGTTGGTCGGCGGTTACAGTTCGTTAGATTCTTATAATGCTGAGGATGTGTGTGTTTTGGTGGTTAAATTGCTAGGGAGCTGAGTGAACTACATGTGAGTACAGCTTGGCACAAAAATCTTTGGCCGTTGCAACGTTGTCGAGAAATGAATGTACAAATGTCCTAGTAATTAGTATGACAAGCCGACAAAACATATGAATTGTGAAATAGTTGGCGAATTCTAGTATTCTATTGCATATTTAGCACCGCATTTCTAGCTGAGCTGTTAGTCTGTTAATGCTGATGACGTGTGCCGTGTTCACGGTGTCGTTATGGATGTTTCGGTCTGATGCAGTTGTGGATGTTCTAGCTGACTGTTAGTCTGTTAGTCGGTTACAGTTCGTTAGATTTTCTAATGCTGAGGATGTGTCTGTTTTGGTGGTTAAATTGCGGGAGAGTTGAGTGAACTATGTGTGAGTGTACTAGTGCAGCTGGGCACAATAATCTTTGGTCGTAGCCACGTTGTCAAGCAATGAATGTAGAAATGTCCTAGTAGTATGACAAGCCGACAAAACGCATTAATCGTGAAATAGTTGGTGAATTTTACCGAACATTGAGCACCGTATTTCTAGTGAGATTCAGGTGTCGTCATCACCTAATTAATTAATGTGAAATTGAAGGATGGGATTCTGGAATAGCAAGTGTACATGTGGGACTAGTGGCACAAGTGCTTTCATGAGTATCTATTTTTAGAATAGCATGGTATGTTGTTGCTTCACACAGGTTGCACTAAATCGTGTAACAATTTAATGAGAATGATGCACAAGCAATCACGCTGGATGTTGATAACTTGATAATATAACGTCACTCACCTACCTGACTCTGATTTTGTTGATGTCATCTCCTGTCTGATGTTTAAAATAGTAACCACTTTCTCAAATCATATTCATCAAGACTTTTTGCTTCATCCATAGATGGAAATGTATAATTTAGAATGCATGAGAGATCAATATAGCTGCTTTATGAAGCCCTTTTGGTTTAGCCAGTGGCATCTATTTCTTACAAACAATACATGGTTGGATCTCAGATAGATAATTTAGGTCTACTTTTGCATTTTTATGCCGTGCTGTGGAATCTAGTTAGTTACGTTAGGCTTGTGCTGGCCAGTACTAATTCTGGTACACTGTTTATCATATGGGCCTAGCGGACCTCTTTATGTAGTTTGTAATCTAAAGTAGACAAGAACAGTTTGGGTAAGTAAAAAATTTAATACCAAACAGTCCTTAGTTGATTCTTCTCCACTTGCTAACTAGATTATTTCAGAATTTTAGGCATGAAGAAATAACATATTAACATGGTACCGGATGATATGAGGACTGAGTCTAGCCAGCTACTTAATTTTCCTCTAATTCAAGGATATATGCCCTGTGTTTGTACTTATGCCTTGGAACTAAAATCATGAGCTAAAGCATGATGTAGAGCTACGAGAAAGGACTCCAGTTGGCATATGGGTCAGTAGTCTCTGTCATGTTTATTGACCTTTGTCAGTGAATCCCTTCTCCCCTTCTCCTTAAGAGAAACCTATTTCTATTTCTTCTTTCCAAAATTTGTAAAAAAAAAGGGTAGATTATTCAGCTAGGTATTTGAAGGAGAAGCCTATTTCTGCTTATTCTATTGGAAATTTCTGATTAAATGGTTGCCTATTCTACTAGGTATTTATTTAGGAGAGATGTTTTTTGATCCTTGAAAGGTACGACCAGGTATCTGCACTCAATGATACCAGCAACTGATGTGTGAAATGGCATTCTGGTGTGAGCATATCGTAAGCAAGATTAAGTTGGTAATTAATAGCCTCTCCAAGTCCAACACTGCTTTTCTAAAAAAAACGTCCAACACTGCCATTCTTTGTCAAACAGTCACCTGGAGCATTTCTGTTGAGCCTCTCCTAATGCATCTATGCTCCGATTCCCCACCTAAATCCTCGCATTACTACTTGCTTCTTCAAGCTGGCACAAATTGTAGTTCTTTCTAATCAAGAGTGTGAGTAACCACAGCAACTTGCAAGGTTACTGTAGGTTTACTTCGGTTACTTAGATTCATATGTGTGATTTACTAATCTATTTGTGTCTGCCAGCTTTTGTAATTTGCTCTTCTGTAATGCAGTGATAGAAATATGTAGGTTTACTTCGGTTACTTAGATTCATATGTGTGGCCTTGTGGGTATACATGGAGTTGCGTATCTAAAATATCATTTTATTCTTGAAGTTAGTACATGTGCTACAACTTAAAATACATTTCTACCAGTACCTCTTCCTCTAAACATCGGATTATAGTTGATGAACAGATCTTGTGAGTCCCAAGCACCAAAACATCTCTTAGGGAGTTCGCTATTGTTATATGAGTTAATTGTATTTAGTATGTGTTTGCGTATGCCCCATACTTAAAATTACACTTCCCTGTCCTGCGGGGATACCTCAGACTTGGCTGCGTTGATTGAAATTATGTTTATTCTTATTGTTACCGTGGGGACATTCTTGTCTTATTATGGTATGCTAAAACTGTTATTCATTGCCTGGAACAGCAGAAAAGTCAGCAGAAAATGGTAGCAGGAACCAACCTGTTGTGTCAGTAGTCTCAGGCTCGACATCTACTAGTAATGCTGAGAGCAGTTCATCAGCATCTAAAGCTGCAGAGGAAATAAAGGTTTCCTCTAAGTTACGCAAGTTTGGATTCAGTGATCTAAAATGCGCCACACGGAACTTCAGACCCGAGAGTCTTCTCGGTGAAGGGGGTTTTGGATGTGTGTTTAAAGGGTGGATCGAAGAGAATGGGACTGCGCCTGTGAAACCTGGTACAGGTCTTACAGTTGCTGTCAAGACGCTCAATCATGATGGTCTTCAAGGGCACAAAGAATGGGTGGTATGTGCTTTGTTACTTCAAGCTATGTTTATTTTGATCTTCACTATCCAATTTCATTAGGATTCTCAATGATTCTCCTCCGTATTCTATTTGCAGGCAGAAGTTGACTTCCTTGGTAACCTTCACCATCCCAATTTGGTCAAATTAATTGGATATTGTGTTGAAGATGACCAAAGATTGCTGGTATATGAATTTATGCCGCGTGGAAGTTTGGATAATCATCTGTTCAGAAGTATGTACTGACCAGTTCTCAAGCACTTGAAGCTTTAAAATTTTCATAGAGCCTTTGTCCCGTTCTGTTCATCATTTTTTCTTTTGAGGATAACATGTTCCAAAGTGTTTGCCCATTGCATCACTCAGTTGGAAAATATTATTTATTTCGTGGAAATTCGAAGCTTACATAAATTTCGATTCATATATAGGGTCTCTTCCTCTCCCATGGTCCATCAGAATGAAAGTTGCTCTTGGGGCAGCACAGGGTCTTTCCTTCCTTCATGAAGAAGCAGAAAGACCAGTCATTTATCGTGATTTTAAAACATCTAATATACTGCTAGATTCGGTAAGTATTGAATCCTTGAATTTATTTCATTGCGCATCACATGACTCACATAGTTGCATCCTGTTCATACGTGTAAATGTTGCTCTTGCAGGAATACAATGCAAAGCTCTCAGATTTTGGGCTTGCCAAAGATGGTCCTGTAGGTGACAAAACTCATGTGTCTACTCGAGTAATGGGAACCTATGGTTATGCAGCTCCAGAGTATGTCATGACAGGTAAGTGGTTCATCAGACATTACTTGCCAGCTCTGGAAGAGTGAATGATACGTACAGAAACAGCTTAGCTAGATTTGGAGTACTTGCATAGGTCACTATGCATCATATGATCATTGTCATTGACATACTTAAGATATGAAATGATGCTTGTTGGGTAGTGGTAAATGGCATGAATACAGACATACAGTTTGAGCAATTTCTTGGTATTACACAGAAGTTTAACTAGTAGTGTTGGCTTTGTCGGGTGTAACTAATTTGAGTGCATCTATCCATTCATGCAAGAAGCCCTTAGTGTCCTCATGTATAACTGATTTCCTGGCAAAAGCAATATGCGCCAATCTACCAAAATCAACACTATGTCTTCTTAATTTAAAGGCAATGTTGGTGCTTGATACTGGAATGCTGCTTGGTTAAATTGTTCAATTATTATTTTTTAGATAGATGTATTCTCCTTATAGTGGCCAGTTGCGCGATGTTTGTTCTAATGTTACTAGCTTTCATAACATATTTTCCGAATTTCAGGTCATTTGACATCAAAGAGTGACGTCTATAGCTTCGGTGTGGTGCTGCTTGAGATGATGTCAGGACGAAGGTCAATGGACAAGAACCGCCCAAACGGCGAGCACAACCTTGTGGAGTGGGCGCGCCCCCTCCTAGGAGAGAGACAGCGTTTCTACAAGCTAGTCGACCCTCGGCTGGAGGGCAATTTCTCGGTCAAAGGTGCCCAGAAGGCAGCACAATTGGCACGCGCATGTCTGAGCCGGGACCCCAAAGCCCGGCCGCTGATGAGCCAAGTGGTTGAAGCTCTCAAGCCACTGCTGAACCTCAAGGACATGGCCAGCTCCTCCTACTTCTACCAGACGATGCAAGCGGAGAGGATGGCACATTCGAGCAGCATGAACGGCAGGAACAGCCATAGCCTCAAGGTGCATGGGTCTTTTGCCCGCGCAAGCGCAAACGGGCACCAGTCGATGAGGAGCATGTCTGATGGCCCCCGCGCGTCCCCGTTTCGCTACTCACCAAAGCCGAACGTGAAATAACCATAGCTGCGCGTCGCTTCGTAATCCTGGTCGAACCTAGAGTCTCTCCAGATCATTCTGGGGGTGGTGGAACTTGGGTCGGGGCGGTAGGTGCCGCGGGTTAACATTGTTGTGCGACATGAATTGATGTCTGTCTGTCTGTGGTGTAGATTTGACATGTGAAGAAGATATAGGTGGAAAAAGAAGATGCTTTGCGTTGAAGGTTAATCTCAACTGGATGCTGCTATACATCTCTTTTCTCTTTAAAAAAATGATGTGAAGTTGCTCTTCATCCCTCCCTCGGGTGGCACTTGGTTAAGAAACAGTCCATGTGCCACTTGGAGAAGAGATGGCGAGTCACGGCAGCCAATCATCCTTGGCTTGGCACGCACGCACGCGGTTTAGGAGAGGAGGCATTTTTCTGCGAGCAAATGAGCTCGATGCCATTTCCTCGCTTGCTTCTTGCGCACAGAGAGGTAGGATAGGACCTTTATCCTCTTCTTGTGCCAAGAGGCAATGTCTATAAGAAGAGAATGGGTAGCCATTGTACCGTGGTGGTTGGGGCGTTCGTCTCCTAGCGCCCATTTTAGACGCCTGAGGAACGCTAGGTCCGGGGGTTAGGGATGGACGGTGAAGCTGATGCAACGTTCCTCCCTGATTAGCCGGTTCTATCATTGCACTGCTCTATCGCTCGAAAATTCGTTTCGGTGCCCGAGCCCAGATGCACCCGATATCCTGGTCGCACTTTCCTCTCGAGATCTTCATCCTGCGCAGTATTCTTATGTGTATTATGTGTCGTATCGATGGAAAATTCACCCAGCGTCCGCATTTACTGCTAGTAGGTACCGTCACGGCCCAGATGTTTCCAACACGGCCCAACCATTTTCCTGGGCCTTGTCGTGCCGTTCTGCCCCCCGTCTGACAAAGTTTTTCCAAAAGGAAATTGAAGGCTGACTGCGTGTGTATCGGAATATGCCCCTAAACTAGCGTCTTAGGGATATTTTACGTTTTAACTCCTCAAGTACTTTATAGGACACTCGCCCCATACACTAATAAATCGGTGCTAATTACTATCTAATCCCTTCTTTCATCCGGTTCAACTAACGTGGTCTATTATGAAGCCGCTTCTCGCCACGTTGGCTGACACCTCGCGCTTCATGCACTAGTAGGCATATTGTTCACGTAGGATCGAGATATGAGTTATTCGGCGGCAGGGCGGGCCAGACGGTCGACAGCAGCGTCTGCAGTGTTCCACGCCCTTGGCTGCGTCATGCTCAACAGGCTCAAGGCACTCTCCGGCGGTGGGGGGCGCCACCGCATATGCATCGGCCTGGAGGCTGTGCATAATCCAGCGGTGTTCATCCACACTTAAAACAAATTGTTACATAAAACCATTGTGGTGCCAGACCAGGGCCAATACGTCACTGTTTACGGTTCACCAATTACTCTTCCACTGACCAACAATTCAACCATTGCTCTTACCAGTTCACATATAGCACTTACATAAATCGCATTATAATTTTTAATGTAGAAACAAGTGCCTCGTGCAATTGGCACGTGCCCAGTGGGCCAGTTCACTCTCCATCTCATCCTCTTACAGAGACATCGCCCACCGCGATTCTGCCAGCCTGCTCGACCCCCACTGATTCTGCAAAGCAGTGCCATGGCAACGACCGCTGCAAGCCATTCCTGCGGTGAGTGCTGCAGCCTGGAGGGCCGGCGCCGACCACCATCACCACACAACCGGCGCAACATACCACATGCTGAAAAGTGGAGGGGCACCACGACATCTCTGCTGCATCTGTCACTACAACATCCACCATGTTGCAAATCACCGGCATTGCAGGAGTGGTGGAGATGCTCCAAAGCAGCACCGATGGGGCTTCGCAACTTCTGATGTCCAGTTCACATACCACAATACCTCCAAATCAGTCAGCTGAAGTGTAGCACATGCCTTGAAGTAAAGAAGCCTGATGTAAAACATGTCAGATTGGAAATGTAAATTCAGTTCAGTGCATATGTCAATTCAAACTGCCATGGCGACATAGAGAAGTACCAGTAGCAAACTTAACAAAAAGGGAAAATTTCCAAGGTTGGTAAAATTAATCAAACTTAATAAAAAAGGATTTTCCCCCAAATTCCTAAACTGGTTGATCTGAAGCCTAGTACAGTACTACTACAAGTGCATCCAACCATGGAGCACTGGACAAAGACATATATGGCAGTAAACTGATTATATAATCTAGTACAAATTGACTCATGGAGTAAACTGATCAACACAAGGAAATGTGTGAAAAATAGTTAAGAGATAGGTAGTATGTGAGATCATAAGGCATTATTCTCCTCATCAGTACCAAGGAAGAAGAAAGAACTAAAGGACCTAGAACAACAACACTTGCATTCTCTTCTTACTGATTGCTAATGAGTGTTTATTTTGCACATGCTTCCTTTTACAAACTAGCCACGGGACAGCCAGACGAGCAGCAACTGTAAATATATGCATGTGTATGTCCTCTGATGACAAAAAGGGCATCCTATTGCAGAGTAGTACCCAAAGTTCATGTAGCAGCAGGCTGTGATGATGATTGATTGGTCTTTATATTTTGCAAATGGGCGACCTTACAATTACGGTTACCATTAGTGTCATTGCCATCTTAAGTTCAGGTATGCTACAATTCCGTATGCATAAATTCTGAAAATTCCATATGCTACAATTCAGTAGAATCATAGCTTGGCCACTGTAAAGAAAAGCATGCATATATAGCTGACAAAGAGATATCATTTAGTAGACATGAAAAGGCGGCAAAGAATCTTGTCTTGATAAAATCTAATTAGAGGTGAATTGGCACATGTGACGTGGAAAAGATTGCCTTCTTTCGTGAATGAAAGTGTGATCTCCCCCTGGCCAATTTGATCTTTGTTGTACAATTTACCCTCCGCATTTATGATTTATTTTTCCATTATAATTTTAATAGGGACGTGCTTAGGATTAATATGGCCGCTAATTACTATAGAAAACATCAAAGATGTAACCTATTGTATCCCAGACTTTTATTATCTTGTAATGCGGAAAGCACAAGAGCATACTAGTGGCTTCTCTACTGTTGGTGATGTCCGGATAAGTGCTTATGCACTGATTTCCCTCCTAATAACAGATAAATTATCCAATAACCTTGTATGGCAATTAAGAAACTTGTGCTAATCTAATACACGATACTGACAAAGAAACAAGTATGATTGATGTCCAGATGCCATGTTACACAAACCTGTCTAAATCTACTTGTATGATTTGGACTGAATCAACAGCAGCTACTGCCTACTCACGTATTGTATACTTGCACGTTCCAACAACTAAAGATCAACATTATAGAAATCTTGAAAATTTCACAACAAGCATCAACACTCTAGATCATGAATCCGTGGAAAAGAAGATTAGGGAACTGTATTTGTTACCCGTGGTGTCTGATGGAGGCTGCCGGACTAGAGATTTCGTGCAGAACCATGGGGCCATGGACTTGTTGGTGCCGGAGAACGAGATGCCGCCAACCAGTACAGGAGAAAGACGACACCGCCGAGCAGCTGTCCAGTAGAGGGGACCAAGGCAGAGAGGGGCCCCGGCGAGACTGAGATGTAGAGAGCAGCGGTGGTGTCGGGGTCGACGGCGACGGGGCGGTGGCAACGGCATCGGCGGCGATGCAGCCCAATGGCCATGGATGGTCGGAGGAACCCTAGAGTGTCCGGATTTGGCTGCTCCAAGCTGTCGGCCAACTCTTCCCTGAGTGGGAACCTTGAAAACCACAACAGAATAAGCAGCGGCGGCGGGGAATCGAGGAATCCATCAAAGCACGAAAATCCAGAGATGCGGTAGAGAAACTCACCGGTCAACTGGATCCAATAGGAACTCACCATCGGCATCCAGCGCCGCTCTGCCGCGCCCGCCATTACCGTGAGGTGCCTCCCCACCAGCGCGATCTCATTGCTCGTCAAACCACCCGACCCGAAGCCCTCGACATGTTTTCCATACGGAGGATCAGGGAGACACGCGTTTCTGTACCCAGACCCTGGTCACGGCTCAGCATAAAAGTGACTAATCTGGGCCACGGACCAGCTTCTCAATCGGTCGGGACGGACGTGCGCACGTACGATTCGGGCCCACGACCACGAACTGTTCGCTACACTGCACAGCCGTATATCGATTTACCAGCGTCTCAGTGCAGACCTGTCAGACCGCTTTTTTCGAATCCCCAAAAGCGAACCAAGGAGAGAGATTTAGGGAGCAGCTGCGCCCGAGCACCAAAACGCCGTGTCCTCTATCGCTTTCTTTCTTATCTGTCTGCCCAATATCGCTTTCTTTCTTATCTGTCTGCCCAAAACGAAAGAAAAGATGAAGACAATCTGCAGTCTCCGATGAACTGCCGTGGTGGTGGTATGGAAGGAAGAACCCGGTTGCGGTTTGCTAGTGGCAAAAAAAGCCTTCCAGTTGTGTCCCCATGGAATTGCACGGATGGTGCCGCTCGGCTCGCACACCGCAGTGCCATCAGCATCAAATGTTAACTACAGATTTGGCATACGAACTTTTCCGCCAGTGAGTCGAGGCTTGAGATTTTTCGAGGGGTAGTTAAGAGTCACCTAAGATTGATTAATGGATCACTGGCAAAGGCGTGTAGATCTCCTCCTTGTGGATGTCAAGCTCGGGGCTTCCTCGCGTTTGCGCCGCACCTTCACGGCCCTTGGCTTTGGGTGAAGCACGCTCTGACAAGTCCAAGCCCGCAAGGTTTTTGCCAGTTCGCAACGGAGGCCTCGGAGGCACAAACGACCCGAAACTCCGGGGGAGCAACTAATTAACGAGCGCTCCTTCAGGAGCCTCGCAACGATCAGCGCCATTTGACGCGCTCTCAGCGATTCGTAACGTGTCGCGCTCTGTGTGCTCCCTCTGAATTTTGTTTTTTTATTTATTCGCACGCGTTTTTGGCTTTTTAAACTTTTTTTGACGCTTTGGTTTTCCACCGGTCTTTCCTAACTTTTCAATCCAAAAAAAATGATTTTCTTTTTTGCAAAAAAATATTTTTTTTTCGCGAGAGTCACGGTTTTGTTTTCGTGAGAGGCATGGTTGTGCTTTTGCGAGAGGCACGACCGTGCCTCTTGGAAACGAAAAAACGCATTTTCTGTTGTTTTTCCTTTCGCGGGAGGCACGGTTTTGCTTCCGCGAGAGGCAAGGGTATGCTTTCGCGAGAGTCACGGCCATGCCTCTTGGAAACGAAAAAAAAACATGTTTTCTATTTTTTTTCTTTCGCGAGAGACACGGTTTTGTTTTCGCTGGAGGCATGGTTGTGCTTTCGCGAGAGTCACGGCCGTGCCGCCTCGGAAACGAAAAAAAATGCATTTTCTGTTTTTTTTCTTTCGCGAGCAGCATGGTTTTGCTTCCGCGAGAGGCACGGTTATGATTTCGTCAGAGGCACGGGCGTGCCTCTTTCTGAAAGGGAAAAACCCGTACTCCCGGTTCAGTTTTTTCGTCCGTTTTTTTTCGTGAAAAAAAATTCGGTAAAATATATCAACATGTGATCTAGTTTTGAAGATCTCGACGCGAGGAATCCAAGGGCGAAAGTGGTTCGTGATTTGGATGTACGGTTTAAGAGATAAAACGTTTTGAATAAACGGATCTACGAAAAAAGAGAAAACTTTCAGATTGCGACAAGTGGTGCACATGCAGCGCGCCACTTGTCGCAACCCGGGGAAGTTGGAGTGATCTCCGCAAGGAGTACTCCTTAATTAGTGATTTCGACGGGAGCCTGACGACTAAGGGCCAGTTCTTTTGTTGGCTTTTTTGGGCTTCCAGAATAAGTTGCACCCTACCTAGCTTATTCTAGAAGCTCAATCAAAATTTTCTTTTTAGAAGCTTACTAGTCAAGTCTTAATAACTATTAGCTTCTAAAAAAATAAATTTGGTTGGGTTTCTAGATAAGCTGGGTAGGGGCAGCTTATTTCAGCTTATTCTGGAAGCCAGCAAAGAACTGACCCTAATCCAGCAACCTGCCCCCTATCCAGGTTGCGACAAGTGGCGCACATGCAGCGCGCCACTTGTCGCAACCTGGGAAGTTGGAGTGATCTCCGCAAGAAATACTCCTTAATTAGTGATTTCGACGGTTCAGCTACCACTTGTTCTACTGTTTTTATCTTTTCAAGTACAGCCCTTGAAGGAGAAAACGCGTCCGAGTCAAATGTTACACTTTGCATGCCAACGTAAAGACCATGTTTTGTTGAAGTATCGGACATCTCATTTGCATCTCTTCCATTAAACTTCATCTCAAACCCCTGAAAACGCGAGAGAAGGATGTGCGTCTCTCTAATTACAGGAACCCTTAAACGACTAATCCTTCCTCCACGCCAATCGTCCACAAAAGTTTGGCAACCAAATTCTATCTTCACCCTTGTCCATCCTTTCCCAACCGCGAACAACATAGCATCCCGGCAGGACAGGGCTTCGCAAACAAAAAGGATTAGTGACACCCAGATGTTGAGCACACCTCCCTGCAATGAAGGGTCCATTGTTATCTCACACCACCATGCCTGCTCCTGCACACCCTTTGAAGACGTCAATAGCCCCATCGGTGTTAAGCTTCACCACGCGCCGGACCCCATGTTTTTTTTGAACTGGAAAGGCCTAGAAAGGCCTAGTACTGCATTACTATAGCGGTGCGGCAGTACACTTTACCTAGGGACCCATAAGAAACATAGAAAAGACAACTAAGCCCCTGAATTTTACAAGGAGGACCCCAGATTGAAAATAAAAACGCGATCGGGTCCTTTTCCAGCTTCTGCTCGGATCCAACGTCGCCGCCGCCGGGGACGAACCACTTGGGGCGTCGAAGTCGCCATGGCCGCATCTCCTGCCCACCATGGCCTCCAAGGAGGAGCTGAATCTGCCTCCTATTCAACACGCAAGCCGGGAGGAAAAAGGTTGGCCGCCCTTTGGCCTGAAGAAGCGAAAGGAAGATGAAGACCGGCAGCCTGCCGGCGCCGTAGCTCCACCAAAGAGTCCTTCGCTGATGAGCTCGAACACGATCTGCAGAGTGCAGCAACCTGCATCGCCTTCCACCTTCATCTACCACCGCGGCAGCCTGAAGAAGAGAGCGCCGACAGCTAGGCTTCCTCCAGATCAGGGGAGAGCACGAGCTTATTCGAGAGGGAAAGCTCGCGCCAGATCCGCCTCCAGTCGCCTCTGTCCTCCATGGACAGCAGGTTGAGGAAGCAGCCGACGACCACCAGGCACGGCTCGCTCGTGCCGGTGGAGAGCAGGATAACGGCATGTCGCCAGACGCCACTGAGGCAAAACACGACCTAGATCTAGCTATACTAATACTACTATGAACAAGGGGGAGCCAACCACTTAATCCATCTTCCCGCCGGGCAGCAGAGCCGCCGGAGAGAGCGAGGGAAAGGGGCGGCGACGGGAGACTTTGGACGACTCTCAATGTGGACCTCACTGCTCCGCCGGACCCCATGTGGTGTCTCCAAATAGCTCCGTTCGGCTTTGGTACCTGGGGTTTGGCCGGCACGTCCAATGCTCTGACAAGCTCTTCCGTGATCTCCAACGGTTGGGTTGGTATTTAATCTTGTTCCGCTTACTCCACACGGTCCACATCATAGGTACTCCTATTTGCAATGGTTGCACTCTCTTGACCGGTGAACATTGGGTCCAGAGATCTCTCGACCAAGTCAAAGGATGCATTATTTTCTCGAATACGCACGAGTGTGCGTACTTTATATTAAAGAAGAAGGATGGGTAAAGAGCCCTCGTACAGCTGTTAATTACAAAGTGTTTGCATGCTTGCTCCACCCGGCTAGGCCGGTGTACCCACACACGACTAACTCCTCACACATGCCCACCTATCTAACTCCCCAAAGAACGCCGTCCTGTCGCACTTGAAGAGTCTTGCCTTTTTACATGTCTTCCCCTCCTCCTGCACACGTTGCAACACTTGCCTTACGGATGGAGTTGCCCCATCGAAGACGATCGCGTTTCTGTGCTTCCACAACTCCCACATCACAAGTGTGAAGAGAGTTCTGACGTCTGTGCGAGCTATTTTGTTCTTGACCTTGTCGGTGCATCAGTCTTGTATCGAGCTGGGCCGTGCCATCACCCACTCAGACTTCCCCAAAGCCCGTCAGAGCACCGTCCACGCCTCTCTGGCGAAGACACAGTGCAACAGAATGTGTTGGATGGATTCTTCTTCTTGGTCGCAAAAAGGGCATGCCTCTTGGTGGTCCAATCCACGTCGGGCTAATCTGTAGGAGGTCCAACAATGGTTCTTAAGCGCCAACCATGTAAAGAAGCGGCACCGCATTGGCGCTCCAGAGTTCCATGTGAATGCTGCTGTCGAAATTCCTTCACGTCCCCAAAACTTGGCCTCATAAGCTGAGCGTGTGGAATGCTGCCCATTGTGCTCCCGAGACCATCTGATAGTATCATCACATCCCGGCTGTAGATGTGTTGTCTGCACCCTTGACCATAATTGAAGGTACTCTTGTAGCATCAGTTCAGTGAGTTCCAGGCCTATGTCCCGTGCCCAGATGCCTTCCTCCAGAGCTTGTTGTACTGTACGCGAGGAGCGGGTGCGTTTGGCCACCATGTTGTGAAGGGTCGGCGCAAGCTCTTGTATTCGCATTCCGTTTAGCCACCGGCCTTCCCAGAATAGAGTTGTTCTTCCATCTCCCACAGATACTCTAGCTGCCGCACGGAAAAGCTGCGTGGACTGTTCAGGCACCGGGATGGCGAACTCAGCCCATGGTTTGCTAGGGTCGGATCTTTGTAACCAAGGCCATCGTGACTGCACAGCAACATTCAACCGGCTCAAGTTAGGGATACCAAGTCCTCCTACCCACTTCGGTGTGCACACCTGGTTCCATGCCACTGCACAATGACCACCATTCGCTTGTTCCTTTGCACACCATAGAAAGCCTCGACATACACTACAAAAAAAGACACATCCGTGACATTTTGGGCCGAACGAATTTTTTTTCTGTCATACATATGACACTTCTATGACGATAATTGTGACAAACCCGGTATCATCATAGATGTGGTGGGCTCCTACTTCTATGACAAAAAATCATGACAGAAAATGGGCTTTTCGTCCTGGGGCGGGCCGGTGACGCAGCTGCATGACATTCTTTGGGCCGTCCATGACGGAAAAAACCGTGGTAGAAGCGAGTGGAAGGAAAATTTCGGGGAGTTGCCGGTTATGGTGGGAGGTCGGGGGCGGAGCGATGCGTGTTTCTCTCGTACGTACGCGCGTGTGTGCGAGGCGTTGGCTCTAACTGAACCCGAGAGAGGCGTTGGGCTCTAACTGAACCTGAGCGATTGCACTACAAGCTACGCGTTACTGAACCCGAGCGATCGATCGATGGCTGTTAACTGAACCCGATGGAGCGATTCCTTCGCTACTGCTGCTAACTGAAGCCGATCGATTGGATGAACAGTGAGCGTT
>NC_041389.1:356654708-356672309 GCF_002162155.2 Triticum dicoccoides
GTTTCGTCCGTTTTGCGGTACGCACACCCCTCCCGATCAACAGGACCCCCGTTTCGACCGTAGGAGGTCCGTTTCGTCCGTTTTGCGGTACGCCACACCCCTCCCAATCAACAGGACCCCTGTTTTGACCGTAGGAGGTCCGTTTCCTCCATTCTGCGGTACGCCAGGCCTCGTTTCCATCGCCTGTTCCGTCCAAGCCGGTTGGCTCCCACGCGTTCTATTGCCTCCCGATGAACACGACGCATTCCGTTGCCTCCCCATGAATACGACGCATTCCGTTGCCTCCTCATGAACACGACGCATTCTGTTGCCTCCCCATGAACACGACGCATTCCGTTGCCTCCCCATGAACACGAGCTCTCATCGTACGTATGCGCGACTAGGCGTTCGAGACCCCGCCCGTATGTACACATACGTGGCCATATTCTCTTTCTTGCACCCTGGCCGCTGTACGTACGTGTACATGCTACGTGCGCGCCTCTACTACGACACGTACACGCCTCTACTATGACACGTGCGCGCCTCTACATCGACTAGTATATATGTACATACAAGTTCGCGACCAGAATGACAATGCTACGTACGCTTCGACCAGGTGGGTCCCGACTGTCAGGCAGTTCCTTGCGTGTGAAAATGTAGCTGATGGGTCCCAGCAGTCAGAGGGGCGAATCATTTTTTTGCCCGAACGCACTTCCTTTGCGTGCGAAGATGTAGCTGGTGGGTCCCACCAGTCAGGGGGGCGAATCGTTTTTTTTGCCCGGACGCACTTCCTTGCGTGCGAAGATGTAGCTGGTGGTTCCCAGCAGTCAGGGGGGCGAATCGTTTTTTTTGCCCGGACGCACTTCCTTGCGTGCAAAGGTGTAGCTGGTGGGTCCCAGCAGTCAGGGGGGAAATGTTTTTTTTTGCAAAATATGGTGGCCCGTCCGGTGGGTCCCCGCTGTCAGGTGGAGGAATAATTATTTTGCGCGTAATAAGGAGGCACTTCCTTGCTGCGGCCGTGGACCCTGCTGTCAGCCTCTCCACGTACAGTCCACGTCCGATGGAAGCTGTTCCTTGACCATGTTGACCACGCAGCGCCGAGAGCACCAGGGCGGTGGACGACGGCGAGGCCTAGGAAGGGGACGACGCGGAGCCGGGGAAGACGCGTCAGTGGATGCCCACGTGTAGAGGAGTACGAGGGTTCACTGGTTCCCTGCGGTGTGCGGCTGCCGTCGCCGCAGAATAACAAGGGGTGTGGGTGAGTAGAGGGATGGCCTGGCCAGCGGTGGGAGTAGTAGGGGACGGTGAGGCCTCCGCCGCATCGCAGCCGGCCACGGGAGGCAGGAGCACGAGGCACGACCGGTGCTGGTTTGGGCGGCTGGAGCAAGAAGACCAGAGGTTGAAGAAGCACTACGGCCGTTGGATGGACATCGTACGGTCACTGGAGCTAGAATCGTACATATTGACTAAGTTGACAAAGCCCTCCGTCCCCGTCAACTTAGTAGGCCCACAAGTCAGCCTGCCGCTATACTGCGTCCCAGCTAACAAGGGGAGTATTCATTTTTTGTGCGTAATAAGGAGGCACTTCCTTGCGTGCAAAGATATAGCTGGTGGGTCCGAGCTGTCAGCGGCGGTAACATTTTTTTCGCGAAATACTGAGGCCATTTCGATGGGTCCCTGATGTCAGGTGGACGAATCATTATTTTGCGTGTAATAAGGAGGCATTTCCTTGCGTGCGGCCATGGACCCAGCTGTCGGCCTCTCCACGTACAGTCCACTTCAGATGCATGTCGGTCGTTGACCACGTTGACCAGGCCGCGCCGAGAGCACCAGGGCGGTGGACGATGGTGAGGCCTAGGAAGGGAATGACACGGAGGCAGGGAAGACTTGGCAGTTGTTTCCCACGCGGAGGGGAGTACGACTGAACAATTGTTTACTGGTTCGTCTGCCGTCGCCGGAGAATAACAGCAGGTGTGGGTGAGTAGAGGGATGGCTAGGCCAGCGATGGAAGTACGGTGGGACGGTGAGGCCTGCGCGGCAGCATAGCCGGCCGCGGGGAGGAGGGAGCAGGCAGTCCTGCCGGTGCTTGTTTGAGCGGCTGGAGCAGGAAGAGCAGAGATTGAAGAAGCACGACAGCCATTGGATGGACATCCAACCGTCACTGCTTGTGCGTCAACCTTTTTTTAGGAAAGCCTCAAATCTGTGGAAAACAGCATATAGCCCATCTGCCATTATTTCTAATAATTTACAGCCCATTTGCTAATTCTTAAGGTTTTTTTGGAGCCCATATTCTTTTTGTTAGCATTACAACCCATATTGTGGCCACGGTTAAAAAATTATAGGAAATTTTGCATATTTTGGTGTGGTCCGAACTGTTTTTAATCCCGAAATTTCGACTCACATTCAAACTGATTTAAAAAATAAATGTATATCAATATAAAATCCAACAAATTCTCCACGCATAAAAATTAATGTAATTTAAAATCTTGAAATGAAAAAAATACATTTGAAACTAATTGCCGGTTTGATGTGTTTTAAAAATGTACAACCCATTTCTCATTACTGATGGGCCATTTTCTCGGCCAGCCGAATGAAAAGCTCTCCTCGTCTTGAAAGATTTGCAGCCCAACAGGCCTGACAAAGCGACTTAATTGGGAAATCACAAAAAAACTGGGTTGTGGCCGTGGACCCAGCTGTCAGCCTTTCCACATACAGTACTCTTCCGATGGAAGTCATTCCTTGACCACGTTGACCACGCCGCACGGAGAGCACCACGGCGGTGGACGACGACGAGGCCTAGGAAGGGGACGACACGGAGCCGGGGAAGACGCGGCAGTGGAAGCCCGCGCGGAGAGGAGTAAGAGGGTTCACTGGTTCGGCTGTGGTGTGAGGCTGCCGTCGCCGCAGGGCCTGGCCAGCGGTGGGAATAGTAGGGGGCGGTGAGGCCTTCGCGGCAGCACAGCCGGCCATGGGAGGCAGGAGCATGCGGCACGATCGGCGCTGCTTTGGGCGGCTGGAGTAGGAAGACCAGAGGTTGAAGAAGCACTACGGCCGTTGGATGGACATCGTACGGTCACTGAAGCTAGAATCATTCATATTGACTAAGTTGACAAAGCCCTTCGGCCCCGTCAACTTAGTAGGCCCACAAGACAGCCTCCCACCAAGGTAGGTCCCAGCTAGTCGGGGGAGTATTCATTTTTTGTGCGTAATAAGGAGGCACTTCCGGTGGGTCCGAGCTGACAGTGGGGTGAATGTTTTTTTCACGAAATACGGTGGCCCGTTCGGTGGCTCCCAGTAGTCAGGGGGAAACGATTTATTTTGCAAAGTACTGGTGGCCCGTCCGGTGGGTCCCCGTTGTCAGGTGGAGGAATAATTATTTTCCCCGTAATAAGGAGGCACTTCCTTGCGGCTGCCGTGGACCCAGCTGTCAGCCTCTCCATGTACAGTACTCTTCCGATGGAAGTCGGTCATTGACCACATTGACCACGCCGCGCCGAGAGCACCACGGCAGTGGACGACGGAGAGGCCTAGGAAGGGGACGACGCGGAGCCGGGCCACGGGAGGCAGGAGCAGACGGTAGCACAGCCGGCCACGGGAGGCAGGAGCAGGCGGCACGACCGGCGCTGCTTTGGGTGGCTGGAGCAAGAAGACCAGAGGTTGAAGAAGCCGTATGGCCGTTGGATGGACATCATACGGTCACTGGAGTATTGACTAAGTTGACAAAGCCCTCCGTCCCCATCAACTTAGTAGGCCCACAAGTCAGTCCAACAATATGGTGGGTCCCAGCTAGCAGGAGGGTATTCATTTTTTTGGGCGTAATAAGGAGGCACTTCCTTGCGTGCGAAGATATAGCTGGTGGGTTCGACCTGTCAGCGGGGGGAACGTTTTTGTCACGAAATACAGAGGCCCTTCCTGTGGGTCCTAGCTGTCAGGTGGAGGAATCATTATTTTGCGCGTAATAAGGAGGCATTTCCTTGCGTGCGGCCGTGGACCCAACTGTCAGCCTCTCCACATACAGTCCACTTCCGATGGATGTCATTCATTGACCATGTTGACCAGGTCGCGCCGAGAGCACTAGGGCGGTGGACGACGGCGAGGCCTAGGAAGGGAACGACACGGAGCCAGGGAATACTCGGTAGTTGTTTCCCACGCGGAAGAGTACGAGGGTTTACTGGTTCGTCTGCCGTCGTCGGAGAATAACAGCATGTGTGGGTGAGTAGAGGGATGGCTAGGCCAGCGATGGGAGTACGGTGGGGCCGTGAGGCCTGTGCGGCAGCATAGCCGGCTGCAGGAGGAGGGAGCAGGCAGTCCCGCCGGCGCTTGTTTGAGCGGCTGGAGCATGAAGAGCAGAGATTGAAGAAGCACGACAGCCGTTGGATGGATATCCAACAGTCACTGCTCTCGTGTGTTGACTAAGTTGACAGGGCGTTGCGTGTGCGTCAACCTTTTTTTATGAAAGCATACACGTCAACCTGTAGTAGGCGCACAAGTCAGCCTCAAATCTGTGGAAAATAGCATACAGTCCATCTGCCATTATTTCTAATAATGTATAGCCCATTTGCTAATTCTTAAGATTTTTTTTGGAGCCCATCTTCTTTTTGTTAGCATTACACCCCATATTGTGGCCACGGTTAAAAAGTACACGAAATTTGGCATATTTCAGTGCGGTCAACTGTTTTTAATCCAGAAATATCGATTCACATTCAAACTTTTTTGAAAAAAATTTATATAAATATAAAATCAAAATAATTGTCCACGCATACAAATCAATGGAATTTAAGATCTTGTAATGAAAAAAATGAAACTAATTCCCGGTTTGATGTATTTTAAAAATGTACAGGCCATTTCTGGGCAAACCGAATGAAACTCTCCTCGTATTGAAACATTTGCAGCCCAGCAGGGCCGATAAAGCAAGTAGGCCTTGTTTGGGTATTTCTTTAAAAAAATAGAACTGGGCTAGCTATTTTCAGCAAGAAAAAACACAACTGGGCTCATGATGTGGTAAACATAAATAAAACCCTGGCTAGACGGGCCATAACCCCCGCACAGCCCCGTTGTTCCCCTGATCCGTCGCTAAAACTAGTATAAATAACAACTGCTTGTTCCTCACCGTGTCAAAAAAACTGCTTGTTCCTCAAAAAAACTGCGCGACTTGCTGGGTCCCTGGTGTCAGCCGCTCGTAGTGTAATTCTCTCGTTTATTGACTACGTTGACGATGGCGTGAGCCCCAGATGTCCAACCATTAGGAGGAACCATATTTTGGGGCTTGTACTATAGAGGCACTTGCTTGCGTACTACCATGACGCTGGTGGGTCCCTACTGTCATCCTCTCCATGTACAGTCATCTCCTTGTTCCTCTCGGTTGTTGACGACGTTGACAACGCAAGAGGGCGGCGCACCGCGCACGGCGAGCGAACCAAGGCCGCAAGGCGGAGGGCGACGGCGAGGCCTCGGACGAAATGAACAGGAGCCGTTGAAGATGCGTCGGTCCAGTCGCAGGCGGAGGGGAGTACGAAGGTTGACTAGTGGGGGTGGTGGGGGCTAGTCACTTGGCTTATGTAATGCACAGTGAGCTCAAGCAGCCGGTGTGATTGATGTTATTTCCCTTGGTTGTGATTTGTTACAATATTTCACTCTAAATTAAACGAATGGCAAGCCATTTGCCTTGTTTCAAAGAAAATATGACAGTCACAGCCGATTTGAAAAGGGCACGAAAATCTAACTCCAGCTTACAAACTATACAAAAGCACGACGGTTGATTGTTCATCAGGTTTACAAAAAAACCAGATTGAAAAGGGCAACAACATCTAACTCCAGCACTGTTTTCGGCAGTCACGGTCAAATGGATCGGTCAGGTCCATAGAATGAACATCCTGGATCGTAAAATTTACTGGATTATGACCACAATATGTTGTAAATAGAAGCCCAGCATGTTCAGAAGCTCTTTTGCCCACCTGAAACTCCTTTTTTTGCTCTTCGACATACCCATCCGTCAAAACCATGCTGCTAATAAACTTAAGCCTGATGGACAATAGTAACCTCGCATTCAACAGGAAGAATGTGACAAATCTTGTGTTTGCACGGTTGGCTACATATCGTTCTAGCGTTATTGTCTTCAATCGAATCTCATGAGAAGTGAGAAAATCCCGATGCTTACGAATCCACCGATTGGTTATAACTTTCTTACCCCGTCCTGTTACCTAAATACACATGAAAATTGAAGATAGTTAAGGTCTAAAAGAAGAGTGTCGAAAGAGCAACAGCTGAACGGTTAATTCTAGTACACTATATGCGGGCTTCCAATGTGCGTGAAATTATCACCTTTATATACAACTTCTCCAGACATGGAAAGCATTGCAGCAAGCCAATAATCTTGTTCAGATCAAAACTATTCATTTGGATATATAAGATCTTGACAGAATCCAGCATCATTGATAGGCCATCCATGGAGAAACTCTTCATTGAGCATAGAACATAATATTAGTACAAAATGTGTACTCCAAGATGATATATAAATTATGCGCAGAAATTTAAAATGCAGCATATGATTACAAGTGTAGATGATAATATAAAGTACCTGAAGAACTATGGAGCCAAACACCATATTGAAATGAGCATAGAGATCATGTATTACGCCCAAGGTCTCCAGTTTAGGCGCAGAGAGGACGGTTATTTGCAACGGTGAATAACTAGAATCAAGGATCAACCTTTGAAGTGAAGGGGCATCTTGAATGATGAGCTGCCTTCCGTCAAAAGAAATTCTAATTCTTACAAGGTTAGGCAACTTTATTTGGAGACAACTGATTCTAACTGTGAAAACAAGCACTCCAGCTCAGGTAGCATGACGGGATGCAGAGACTTTGAACGGAGCCCTGGTGGGAGGAGATGATGGCTCTGGGTATTTCAAAATCATTGAAGAGAGATAGCTGACGACAGTCAAGATTAAGGGGCACGGCGCGCCATAGAGGGCGCCATCGAATTGAGAGGACTTGGGTGCGGCAGCAATCCTTGGTGGGGAGAAGCGAGATGATCTCCCCAAGGACGGCGTCTGGGAGATCGCTGATGCGGTCCACCCGAGATTCTACGGGTTCCTGGGATTCGGTGGGGGCGGGGTTGCCGCTTCTCCCCGCGCTGCCGGGTGCGGGATCTACAAACAGGCATCGCCGCTGGCGGGAGCCTCATCTTCTTGGCGCTGGGGTCAGCCGACTCCATTTTCCTCGAGCGCATCGCGTGCGCTCACGGATTTGAGCAGAGTAACGAATGACGAGCCTAGTTGTAGTGCGAGCGAAGAAGAAGGGGAGCTGGGGGTTTTCTGTAGGAGTGAGGAAGAAAGGGAGCTGGGGTTTTCTGTAGGAGTGAGGTGAGGAATTTGGGGGTACGAGTGGAGCGAGCTGACGTGAGGTGGGTGGGAGCGAGGAGGAAGAAGAGCACCCAGGTTTTTTTTGTGGGGGAGGGGGGCGGTGTGCTGGGTGTGGGTAGCGCCTTTTGAATTGATTTTACTATTTACTAGTGTGGATTGGCTGTTTTGTCTTGGGCCCAGAGAAACAATTACTACTAGTATAGTGGAGACACTCTACAGCTACCCAGAAAAACAATTACTACTAGTATAGTGGAGACACTCTACCGCTTCTGGCTCTTCCTAGGTCATTCAAATGTCTCCCTCTACTGAATGTCGTTATACTTTTGTTCACCGACATGCGGGCCATGCAGCACGCGGGCCCAAATGCCATCCACCAAAATAGCAGGCAGTATGCAGGCGGAGAGTCACCCCGGTCGTAGGGCGGCAGTAACGAGCCGTCGTATCACAAAACCCCACCTCCCCGCAGTCTAAGTTTGACGGATGAAGCAACCATCATTTCACTCCTCGTTGAATCCCCTTCTCCCTCACCGTCTTCAAGAAAGGCAACACTCGCATCTGCCACTGTTCTTCTCTCCCAACAAAGGGAAGGTAAGCGGATCTGTGATGTTGGTATATTTTCGTTCAGAGAAAAAAAAGAACTTTTGCAAAGCAGTAACCGATCCTCACTCTCTTTTTTGTTTCATTGTTATTGCGATTGTGTTTTCCTTTCAGTGGTCTCCTAGTATTCGTCAGTTTCATGATGGACCAAGGAGAACCAGGCAAAGATCTACCGATATTGGAGCAGACGCGGGAGGCTGATCCCCACGAGACAGAGAGCTCCAAGAAGATGGAGGCAACCACCGAGCCGACCCCAGATACGCTCAGGCCACTACTGAGATGGTCAACGCCCCGTTTGAGGTTACAGACCCCGTGGCACTGCAGGAGCAGTTTTCCCCCTTCGAGGATGTGTCCCCCCCCTGCTGAGCTGCCGAAGGTGATTTCTTTCTTTGCCGATCTCGATTGTGGTTTTTCATCTAAGTATGTGGTGATTTTTTTAGAAAAGGAAGTATGTAGTGATTAATAATGCAAAATTTTATTAGCTTCGATGCCATGATATACATAGTGGTTTAAATAACTTGTGGTTCTTATACTGAAAAGTAATTCAGAATGTGTTTCTGTTTCAATTAGAGCCCTGATGCAGACAAGGATTGTGTGGTTGTGCATGTCACTCGCTATGAGGCGGACGACCTGAATATACGCACGAGGAAAACAGAGTTCTTAGGCTGTTGGATCCTGGAAGCCATTTGCGGTTATACCAATGAAGAGTTGTATTCCAGCCTCACTGTTGTTAGGCGTGTTGTCCAGGGTGTACTGAAGCACAAGAAGTTCAAAGCTACTCCTTTGTTTGTGAGGCATACTGTTCTTGTCAAGCTTACGCAGGAAGATGACGTGGCATGCCTCCACAAACAAGTTTATCAGTGGCAAGGCCACAAGGTTGTCTTCATGAAGGTTCACAGGATTGAGCTGCTGCGGGACGTCCTCGATGATGTTCATGGAAAGGTTTGTCTTGTGTCCAGCGCAAATTAGATCGAGGCATGAAATAGTTGCCCCAGCTAGTGTTTAATAGTAGTTTGGATTGTCTCTAATTATCCGAACCTTGCCTGTTATCGACCCCTATGGGGCTAGTGCTCTGTTTGAATCCGTCTATGGGAACTGCTGCTACTTTTGTGTGCGCGTGAATCATGTGAGAACCATCGTAATTGTTGCCGAAACAGATGCGTCCTCACTAGTTTTTTCATGAATATGGCATGGTAAGACATAAGTTGTCACGGTTTATCATACAAGCACTGTGTGTTTTGATGAAATAGAGCACTCATTTGAGAACCGTGCGCCAACGTATACATAAGTACTTGTAAACACTGTTGGTGCTACCCCACTTGTAAGCAGTTGTGCAAAACACGGCACATTGGCTCAGCTCGCTTCAACACTAGGCTATCGACCAGCTAACAATCAACAATCTGCTGTCTGACATATAAGAAACTACTATGTATCTTGTTACAGTGGTTCATGCAGTTAATTGAGGCCACAATGTAATAAATTCCAAACATTCACACGCTAGTCCAGCGCTCATGTGGAACACTCACAATTAAACTCGTCTTCATAAAAATCTTGAAAAGCATAAGTTAAGCAATTTTATACATCTCAATGATTCATAGAACATAACAAACATATACTAGTTCACAGCAAAAGACAAAGTTGTGAGAAGGTTTACAAATCAGGAAAAAACAAGCAAGGCTTCTCTGAGCAAAGGGCCTCCCGGCAGGCTTAAATTTCCTAGAGTTCACTTTGGTTTTTTCTTGTTGCCACCATCCAGGGTTAGGTTCTCTCATTCCAGAATAACCAATTATAATTGTGGTCTCAGCTGGAATGCTGAACTGAACCATGCGGTGTACTGACCAGCTGAAATGCTTGTGCATTCCACTAAATTTAAGCACCGCTATTTGCAGAAATAAGCAGACCACAATGCCTCTTGTCCACGCACATGTCCAAAAAACCGCCGTGCAGCCGTGCCAGCTAGTCCTCGGTCCATGGATGAACTAGTAGAAAGTGCATTCCGGACTAGGATGCAGTTGTTTTCGCTCGTCCCTGCACTGCAATCATGAAGTAAAACGTACGAATCAGCTTCTTTTAGATTGCGTTGGTCATTCTACCTTAGTTACTACCAATGTAGGGATACCTTGAAGACGGGAGGTTAGACGACGACAACGAGGGATAGCCATCTCATTTTGCGTAGTTGTACTAAAACTGAGGTGTGTGCTTTTGATTGCGCGGATAGAAACGATACGGAGACAGACATCCGAAACGATATGGAGACAGACATCCCTGTTTGCGCAAATACGAAATACGGTTATTTAAACAGTGACACATATTACTACTTTCCCCCATTTCCTCTTAGAACCAAGTCCTAGATTCATGCTACAGCTTTGCCACTTTCTTCCCTGTTTGAACCAACGCTTTGAGTTCACTGTATGAACTAGCTTTACTTCAAATAATAGTAGAAGTCTAGGTGGCTTTGTAACAGCGGACGGAAGTAGAAAAGGATCCACATGGAGGGGGAAGAGCTGGGGCAGTAGAGCAAGGCAGGTTTAGAAGGAATATATACCTGAGGGTCGTCGGCATGTGGCAAAGACGGCATCGGGAGGCCGCATCTTGGCCATAATACCGCAGGGAGGAAGAAGGGGTCGGAGGCCCTCCCGAGCCGGTGCTCTCTCGGAGAAAACGGCACGGCCACCGATCGAGACGCGCGGGCAGCCGTTGGTCTCCTCCCTTGTCACCGACGACAGCGTGAACGATGCACCTACACCCCCTGCCCCGGTCGAGGTTGTCCGGCCGGATTTGTGACCAGCCGTGAGCTAAGAGAGAGAGTGTGGCCACCTATGTCTTGCTTAGATCTGGAGAGCATGAGAGAGTGAACGAGAGGAACCCTAGTAAAGCAAGCGCTAAGCTCCTGCTTTTATATATAGTGGAGTGATTTTGTTGTACCAGCTTCAAAAAAATGCGCTCCTACGTGTACCCGCGAGTGGGTGTGAGAGAACTAGTGCGTGCGTGCACCGCTTCTCTTCGTGAGAGTACAATATATACTATGCCCAAAGAACGTTCACCGCAAGAGTAATAGTATAAGTGTGTGACGTGTGAGCTAAAATAAAATGCGCGCACCGTATTTTGTTTTTTAGAAGTTCTGAGGGTAGGGTGTGAAGAGCACATATGTGCGTGACATCTAACTGCAGATAGAGGATGGGTGCGACGTGCGAGTCTGCGAGAGGACTCGGGAGAGTCGTGACTCGTGAGGGTGCGTGTGCGTGAGAGAGAGGGGGCACGTATCAATGCAATGCATGTGTCCGTAAATCATTATCCGACAAACGTTCGCCACAAGCCTTTTCCTGACGGATGACGTAAGAACCGTTAGATCGGCATCCGACAGTGTCAGTTTTGCCATGTCATTTAACAGAACAACCACTCCTCCTACACACAAATCTTCCACGTGAGTGTTAGCAACTGTCGTATGCTCCCTCCGTTCCGAAATGCAGTGCATATAGCTTTATTGAAAATTAGAACCTCGCAAACTTTTACCGAGTTGGATGAGCCACATGTCTGCCAAAGGGGTCTTGTTAAGTGTGTCGCCATTTCGTGTGCGGATTGACCCTACTTGAGTTGCTACGCCAACACGACAGGAGCAGCCTACCACTCGGTTTTGCTCCTTGGTGAATCCCGACTATATTGATCTAAAAAGATACGTGCTGAACTACCCTCTCCGTCTTGGTGTTTTATTTGTAGGCGTCTCAGTTTATAGGGCCTGCACGTAGTTCTAGGTCATCCATTTGACTAACCAAATATGAGTTACTATGTCACAGAAAGTATATCATTGGATTCTTATTGGTTGATATGTGAAGAAACAAGAAACAAGGTAGAAGTTAATGCACCGCGCCTTAGTATTGTGGGATTATTTGGTTTTCATAAGATGACATGCGTTTGGTTGCAAGGGTGGTCATGAATGGGTTGGGATCGTTCAGAAAATAGACATGTTTGGTTATAAAGCACATGAATGGTTCGAGTCAAAAAAAGAGAATATGCCTTGAAGATGCTGAACCATTCCACCCAACCAAATCGGTCGAATCAAATGGCCACCCTTTGCATGCATGACTATGTGAGCATGACTGGTGGTCCCGTCTTAAATAATTAGCTCATCTCTTATATTCAGCCAAACACATGAATTGAATGGTTCAATCCCAAAAAAATTGAATGGTCCCAATCCATTCATACGATACCTTCAACCAAATGCAACGGACAGAGGGAGTAGTTGTATTTAAAAGTCGAGGGCGGGGCTTTTCCTGCCCGGTAGGCGGTGGGATAGTTCCGCCTAGTCGATTCAACAGAGATGCGAGAAGACGAGGGAGTAGGCTGCTGCAAACGTAGGGCTGTGTGGTTTGACAGCGAGTTACTGCTGGACAGGTGGGGCCCCGTGATTTGACTTGCCATTATCATTTTAACTGCGGCGCTACGACCGGCGTGAGTCTCCCGATTCCTGACCACCTCCATACAGGTGCCTCTCCCAATGCTCCACCATGTAGTAGTAGAGGCTGGCTCTTGCATGAGAGCCCACTTCTCCACTTTTTCCTTGCCTCTCTTTCCTCCACATATGCAAAAATGCCATGTAAAGCGCACTATTGTACTTACTTGCTCCTATAGGTGCTTAAGCTTGCCACATAGGCATAAAGTCTGATGTGGCAAGTTAATCAAGAAGAGAGAGACTAGTTTGGTGACCGAAGGAAGAAACGGTGCTAAGCGCGTGTACCTAGGTGAAAAGACAATTTTGAGTCTATAGCTAATTAAATGAAGCAAACTTAGCAACACCATTTCATTGGAAGAGGTCACTCCTTGGCAAATGCAATAAATACTAGTACTCCCTGTGTCCTATTATATAAGAACGTTTTTGACACTACACTAGCTAGTGTCAAAAACCTATATTATGGGACGGAGGGAGTACGAAGAAAGAGATAGAGAGGAGTAAAAAAATACACTTATTGCCAACCTTGTTGTAGTATGAGTGACTAAGTGATGACTATGTATGACATGCCAACATCAGATAGCCTAACGCACCGTGTTAAATCTCCAAGGGCGCGACCACGCGAGCGACGCGACGGTCGTGGTAGGCGCGACCATGATACGGGCTGCTGGCAGCCCTTGGATCTGAGATCAAACGGTCACATGCTAAGTTGTTGAAAATTTTAAGAATAACCCTCCAGGATAGGATATTCACCCATAGGTCTAGAATCACGCCATGCAACCGTTCGATCTCAGATCCAAGGGCTCTCAGAAGCCCGTATCATGGGAGAATGGAAAGCCACTACCCTGCCGTTCGCACGTTGGCAGTTCGCTCCTACTCTTTCCCGCACGTCCTTTAATACTACGGCGGTTTGCTCCTAGTCGTCCCGTCCATTCACATTACGGCAGTTCCACTAATCCTAACCCTCCTCCCAAATCCATGGCGTCCCAAATCTCCCCGATCGGCGGTGAGTACAAGGTTAGAACCATCACCGGCGATGAGTTCGACGTCATCTACACCCGTACTTCCGCGATGGTGAAAGGATGCCTTTCTCGCTTCAGAAGCATGTTTGAAAACTCACATGATGAGTGGGTCGCTGGGCTAGATGTTGAGTACACCACAGTCGTGGGACGAGAGAAGGATCTAAAGGACGAAGAGAGGAAGAAGCCCGCCGTGATCCAGGTTTGCGTACATAACGTTTGCTTGGTCTACCACATGTGCCATGCCGACGTTGAGTGCCAGGATTTTAAGAACTTCCTCGAGGACAAAACAGTCAATCCATCGATAGTGGAGTATTACTGTACAAAAGTATACATTTTTTAAAAGGCTAGCGTACTGTTCATCACATATATATAGGCAGTTAAATTCTCAACCTAGAACGACGTGCATGCCATGTAGTAAACCGATCCGGAGGAAGTATAGTAAAAATGAGGTGATTTTACCCAGCGATCGGCGGGGGAGCATGGCATGTCATGCGGTCCACGTGTCATGATGTACCAAGGCGATGCGCGTGTCCCTCTTGAGGCAGAAGCAATACTAGTACGTGGTTTGAGATGATGTCGAACCGAAGTGTGAAATAATGGTTGCTTCGTCCGTCTGGGAAGGTGCGGCATTGTGATTTGACGTCTCATTGCTCATTACTAACACTGGGCCGGTACGAGTGGGGTGCGTTCCCCCTGCTGTTCTGCACTGTTATTTGGTGCTTGACACGTCGACCTGGTTGCTATATGTCCCACATGTCGGCGACAGGAAGTACAGAATTCATGAAAGGGAGCATCGACGGAGGAGTATACTACAGAATTCATGAAAGGAGCGACTTAGTTTTGGAAAAATCTGTTTTTACGGAGTATGTACCCACTAGGGTTTATAGGCTCATCTAAAAACATTCGTTTTTTTCGTTTGATAAGTCTCAATTCTAGTACTATACTAGTAGTAGTACCATTACATGTTGGATTTCGAGGTGTGTTAGATCACCCGACGCAAGCAGTGTCAAGAGGAAACTAACCAATGCATGTACAAGTTCATGGAAATTTAGTGGTCATTCATGCATTCGTTCTAATTAATGCCTCGGTAAACATAACTTCTTGAGAAAAACGAGCGTACTGTGCAAACTACGAAATTAATTCTACCACTCACCATCTACCTTGGTTGGAGAGATTTTGAAATTGAGACATAAACTGGAAAGGAGGGAGTAGTAACTTTTGTCTCGATTACTATTTGTGGCCTTGTATAGATGCAAAATATTTTTTTTATAGTGGCCTTTTATAAGTAAATAGAGGGAGTACTAACCAAAGTACGTAGTAGGGACGAGGAGTAAACGGAGGGAGTAGTAAAATTTTATCCTCGTGCTACGAGCCACCGCACGCGTGGGCGAGGGAGTGGGCATAAAGGCGTACAGTAGTACTCCTGCTTCACCTCATCCTGCGAGCCACCGCGCCCGTGGGCGGGGGAGACGGTGTACTAAGCAAGCTTCTCCTCGTTCTGCGAGTTGACGGGACCCATCAAAAGTACTCCAGTGTATAGAGCCTTGCGTCTAAGGTAGGCCCCACATGGTTTGCCTCTTTTTTTAATTTAACATAACGCGTCAAGTCGCAATTTGTTTGTTCACCGTGGTAGACGATCCTCCCTCCACCAAGTGGACAACCAGTACACATGCCAAATTACCACGTGGGCTGCCTTTTTCGTACAGAAATGAGCTCCACCGTGTACCCGCGCGGGTGTGGTTGGGAAAGAGACGTGAGTACATGCGCCATGCGTGCACCTCTTCTCTTCGTGCACGTCCCCCACCTATGTGGGTGTGTGTGAGAGAGATACAAACCTAGACATAATGCGCCGTCCATCCCCATGCCTCCGCCCAGTCCGACCACCAGTCACCACCATGGCACCACGCCCCACTCCTCCTCACCTTATCTCTCATATTTCTCCCTCCATTTTTATATACAAGGGGCCACTATCAAAATTACAATTTGCAGATATACAAGGCCACTAACACTAATCGATGCAATATTAATGGTGTTTGCCTCGTGGTACTAGCAAAGGAGGACATTAATTATCCCTTGCATGCATGAGGGAGTTTGTAAAAAATGCATCTTGATGTTCCGTGCAATGCACAGACATCTTGCTAGTCCATGAAAACAACACATGGAAAAATTCCGTGGCGAACGAGGGATTTGAATCTGTTGGGAGGGGCTGTTTGGATCTTGCCCGGGGTAGCCAAAATATTGGCGACCCTTTTGTCCACCGGTGCCTTTGCCACCGATGAACGAGGAACGACTCGGGTGCTCATGCTGTCATGCATCCTCCAGCGCGCACGTTGGAGACGAGCTCGCACGAGATGTGTTTTTTGTCCCACAACGCCGCCCGAGCCACCCGCAGACTGACCGGCGACCCGCAAATTACGCCATCCAACCGTAGCCGCACACATTATGACAGCAACTCAACCAACCGGACGAAATTCACGCAAACACGTAGACAAACTGATACTCATTCACACAACCACCAGAGTATTTCATATAAACAATGACGGAAATCATATAAAATACCAAATTTTCACACAAACATGACGGATTTCATTAAATTCAAATGAACTACGCGGTGCTAGTTCTGGACATCACAAGTATATAATACATGGCCTAAATGGTCGCTCGCTGATCGATTTGTGTTCCTCATGTCCGGCTGCACGATCACCGAACTGCCGGGAGCCCCGGAGGTATATGCTTCAGCGCAAAGGACGGCTCGCTTCCCCACTGCCCAACTGATATCATTGGCTGGTGCCAAAGATGATGGTGGCCGGCACCGGTTCGAGTTCATCACCGGCCACTACTTCGCCATGGCCGGCACCGGCTCGAGTTCATCCTAATATTGACCTCTTCCGTGGAGCTCATGCAGGGTCGACGAAGGTCCTCGCAACAAAAGGATCCGGCAAGACACCTGATGTGTACGCCGGCGTCGCCTCCACGGTGGCCTTCATGGGACCCAAGCGGCGGTGGCCTCCCGTGTTCTACTTCTCCTTGATGATGGCGGCAGATGCGGAGGCGCTGGCCACCGACTCGTCACTCCCCGCGCACCTGGCTTCTGTCGCTGCTTGCATGGCGCGGCCGCCGGCATGGGAGTCTTGGCCACAGAAACGGGAGACGCGGTACGAGGCGGCGGCGTGGACGGCAGCAACGACGCCCGTGCGCCGCTCCACGTCGAGCTGGCCTGGAGCGGCAAGTTGCTGAATCGCGCGCCAGCTTGGGGTGGCAACTGGCTCCGTTGGGCGAGGGGAGGGAGGTGGATCAGCGAGCTGCATAGCTCATATCCGGCGGGCTACCCAGCCGGCTTGGATGCGGAATAACTACTCTTCGTAAACCATTGTAAGAGTGGACAAAATGGTGGAGGAGATAGGGGAGCGGCGGAGGTGTGCGATTCTTGGCCGGCGTTTGGCCTTGTTTAAATAGGAGATTAAATAGACGGCGGACGGGAGGAGCTCGGCCGGCGTTGCGTTTAACGCCGGCCTAGTCATGAACGGACGTGTGTCCAGAGTGGGTTTCTCGGCTTCCACACGGGCGGGTTTCATGGTGGCGTTTGAATGCGGCACGGAGGCGTGTTCAGCCGGGCATGCCGCGAGTGGCACCCTCGACTCTGACCTTGGACATCGCATCATTCTTCCACTGACGTGTGGGCTCTTTGGGTGCATGGCCTGCATGTCAGTGACCCAACGCAGGCAGTGCACAGCAGAGGAACCTTTGGTGGGCCAGGGCGGTCAGAAGCGGGCATTTCATAAACCAATGATTGTTCATTGAGTGTGACGTCATCTTTTTCATGTAGTTAAGCGTGTGTCTTGCGTCGTTTGATGTGTGCATGCAGGCGTGCGAGTGTTGCGTGCGTGCAAGGGTGCGTTTTAGTGTTGCATGCATGGGTGCATACGTACAAGGGTGCCTTTTAGTGTTGCATGCATGGGTGCGTACGTGCGTGTGTTCGTGAGTGCATGTGTACGTGTCAGTGTTGCATGCCAGCATGCGTGCGTGTGTACATTATGTGTACATGTCAGTGTTGCACGCCTACATGCATGCGTGTCTTGCGTGCATGCATGTGTACGTGCGGGGTGAGGCTACACGTCAGTCGACTGACTTTTTCATCTCTGGTCATTAGATTTTCCAGCCGTTGGATACGAAATCAAGGACCTCCAGTTTATCAT
>NC_041389.1:356672632-356714162 GCF_002162155.2 Triticum dicoccoides
ATCCACCACCGGCCAAACAGCCCGCCGACGCCGCCCGCGGCCGTCCCGCCCTCCCCGAAACCACTCCGCACCGCCGGTCCGTCGCCGCACCTTCGAGAGAGTGGGCCAGCATATATGATCTTGAGATTTTACGAAGTCACCATAGGTGCCTCGTAGTCGAGTGGAACGTCTCCTCCCACTGAACGTACATCGCCGGAAAATACTGAAATTAACACAAGATAAATGTGAGCACCGGGACTTTAACCTTGGTGGGCTCGAGAAACCACCGTCCTCTAACCATCCAACCACATGTTGGTTAGCACGACAAAATGTATGTGGTGACCGTGATGAGCCTATTCTGAAGTACAGTGACCATATCGTGCTTTCGCTTCAAATACAATGACCGTAAGTGTCGTCAACAAAATACGAAGCATGCATCAATTGCAAAGTCCATAAGTGTCATCAACAAAATATGGAGACGTATCGTGAGCTAGATACCATTGTACTATTGTATATGCTTATTTTCTTAGTGGCCGATTGCGTGTGTGGTGTGGTGGGCACATCATTTCTAGTTGTGGTGGGTCAACATGAAGACTCATGGGTCGGTCGGTTCCATCCTGCGCCACATATAGGTTGGACCGAGACGTGTTATATGGAGACCCATGTGGAGGACTCGGCGTACAACACGAAGCAACCAGAGTCACGGAGGACTCTATCCCCACTGGTGATAAGCCGACTACATATGATTTGTAACCCTAGGCCCTTTGTAGGACCTTGAAGTATGTCTAGAAGGGGGTGATTAGACTACTTGACCAATAAAAACTTAACCTTTTCCCAATTTTAGAGTTTGGCAGATTTTAGCTATTTTAGGACAAGTCAAGCAATCATCACACAATTCAAGCAAGCATGCAAAGAGTGTATAGGCAGCGGAAATTAAAGCATGCAACTTGCAAGAAAGTAAAGGGAAGGGTTTGGAGGATTCAAACGCAATTGGAGACACGGATGTTTTTGGCGTGGTTCCGATAGGTGGTGCTATCGTACATCCACGTTGATGGAGACTTCAACCCACGAAGGGTAATGACTGCGCGAGTCCACGGAGGGCTCCACCCACGAAGGGCCCACGAAGAAGCAACCTTGTCTATCCCACCATGGCCGTCGCCCACGAAGGACTTGCCTCACTAGCAGTAGATCTTCACGAAGTAGGCGATCTCCTTGCCCTTACAAACTCCTTCGTTCAACTCCACAATCTTGTCGGGGGCTCCCAAGTGACACCTAGTCAATCTAGGAGACACCACTCTCCAAGAAGTAACAAATGGTGCGTTGATGATGAACTCCTTGCTCTTGTGCTTCAAATGATAGTCTCCCCAACACTCAACTCTCTCTCATAGGATTTGGATCTGGTGGAAAGAGGGTTTGAGTGGAAAGCAACTTGGGGAAGGCTAGAGATCAAGATTCATATGGTAGGAATGTAATATCTTGGCCTCAACACATGAGTAGGTGGTTCTCTCTCAGAAATGGTAAGTTGGAAGTGTAGGTTTAGTCTGATGGCTCTCTCCACAAATGAAGAGGAGGTGGAGGGGTATATATAGCCTCCACACAAAGTCTAACCGTTACACACAATTTACCAAACTCAGTGGGACCAAATCGTTAAACTCGGTTGGACCGATTTAGTAAACCTAGTGACCGTTAGTGATTTTCGTGGGACTGACATGCATCTCGGTGAGACCGATTCGGTTAGGGTTAGGGCATAACATAATCTCGGTAGGACCGATTACACAAACTTGGTGAAACCGATTTTGGTAATAAGCTTTCCAGAGAGTTGGTCAGGTAAACTCGGTGGGACCGATTTGCTCTTTTCGGTGAGACCGAAATGTTACAAAAGGGAAATAGAGAGTTTACATTGCAATCTCGGTGGGACTGATCACTCACTTCGGTTAGACCGAAACGTTACGAAGGGAAACAGAGAGATTACAATCCCATCTCGGTGAGACCGAGATCCCTATCGGTAAGACCGATTTGCTTAGGGTTTGTGGCAGTGGCTATGACTTTTGGAATCGGTGGCGCCGGATAGAAAGAATCAGTGTGACCGATTTTGGCTTTAGGTTTAGGTCATTTGTGGATGTGGGAAAGTAGTTGAGGGTTTTGGAGCATATCACTAAGCACATGAAGCAAGAGGCTCATTAAGCAACACCTCATCCCTTCTTGATAGTATTGGCTTTTCCTATAGACTCTATGTGATCTTGGATCACTAAAATGTAAAATGAAGAGTCTTGAGCTTTTGAGCTTGAGCCAATCCTTTTTCCTTAGTATTTTGAGGGATCCACTTTCATCATCCATGCCATGCCATTCATTGAGCTTTCCTGAAACAATAGTCTTGGAATAGCATTAGCTCAATGAGCTATATGTTGTTATGAATTACCAAAACCACCTAGGGATAGTTGCACTTTCAATCTCCCCCTTTTTGGTAATTGATGACAACATATAGATCAAAGCTTCGACAAATGATAATAAAATTTAAATAACATCGTCGCTTTGAGAAGTATGTGATAAGCAAGAGCTCCCCCTAAATTTGTGCATAGTTTTAGATTTGCTTTGGACTGCAAATGCACAATGAATTAGGCTCATGGGTTACTCTTCCATGTCACATACATCTTGGTGGAGCGCTCAAAATAATAAACAATGAATACATGCACTCATCACCAAGCATAGTGAGTGATCACATAAGATAGATAGGATAATATCAAGCATGCATAAGTGTAGCTTATGATCAAACACATGATCATCAATGTCTCACAAGCATAGTATTTCAACCAAAACAAACAAAGACTGAAAAACACCAAATAAAGCAAGAGAGAACAAAAGCAACACTCTCTCTCTCGAAGCCTATGATCTATACATTTTTCTCCCCCTTTGGCAACAAGTTACCAAAAAGTTCATAGAAAATGCATAGTGCTAGATCGACTCTCAGGCTTGATCTTCTGGTGGTAGTGTCCTGATAACTCCAAGGACGAAGGCTTCAGTTGATGTAGAGGGTGCTGGAGTTGATGCTGAAGCTGGTTGCACTGGAGCTGAAGGGGCAGTAGCTGGTGCTGAAGATGTTGCTCTAGTGTCTGCCACTGGCACTGCAACTGACCTCTGGGCTCTGGGCACTCTGGCAAACACATTGGTGGTAGTCTTGCCCTTCCTCTCCTGCATGTCATCCTGCAGCTGCTCCACAACTGACTGAATCTCAGTTACCTTGACATCTAGATCATAGAATTTTTGTTCCATGATTCTTTCCAGGCTCTCCTAGTTTTGAGTTAGGGTGGCCAACCCCTTCTCAATCCTCAGAGATGATGCTATCAAGTAACCAAGCTGCTCATGTTTGGTTTTCAAGAAATATTCAGATGCCTCCTCTTGAGTTGGCATCTTGGCAGCCTTCTCCTTCCTTGCCTTCTCCTTCTTCTCTTGAGCTTGAACTGATGATGGATCATCTTCATTCATGACAACCTCATTGTCCTCAAAGTATGGATAAAGTGGAAAGTGTTCCTTATCCAACTGATATTTTCCTGCGCCCATCTTTGAGTTTATCAATTCTTGAATCTGAGGTGCATATCCACAGCTCCTCTTCTGATCTACTGCAGTCCTCTTTATGGTTTCAACTATAAGGCTCATGACTTTGAATTTTTGTGGCACATCAAATAAATGCAACATATTGATGGCATGCCCTCTGATCATGTTATGGTCACCTGACTTGGGCAACAGAGTGTGCCTCAGAATCCAATTAATAGTAGGCAGCCCTGACAACAGAAAATGGACTGATCCAAAAGTGAAAGTCTCTAGGGCTTTGTCTGGGATCTCCTTGTACATGTGTGCAATGGTATTGTGTCCCATTTTCTTCTTGGCATATACATCCAGATCATCATCATTTTCCTTTGGGGCATTTATCAGACTTGCCCATTCTTCTACAATGGATTGGTACCTTGTACCTTCAGACATCCAAACTATTCTTTCATCTGGATAAAAATGTGCTGTGGAGTAGAATTGCATGATAAGTTCATCATTCCAATTTGTGAGCTTTTGCCCAACAAAATCTGCAACTCCACAAGCAACAAAGCTGTCTTGCACTCCAGGATAGTGCTGTTCATTTTCCTTGATGAATTTCCAGTCAACCCACCTCATGTCACAGACTATGGGCTTCATGTCCAATAAGATTGTCTCATAGAAGTCCTGCTGTTCCTTTGTATGGAACCTGTAATCAACAGCAGTTCTTCTTATTGAAGCATATGGATCTGCCATTCTCCATAGTCTCAGCCCTGAATCCTTCCTGATTCTCATGTCCTCAGCCACAGGATGGGCATCATTGTGGTCTGGTATCTTTGGCTTGAGCTTCCTTAGGACCCGTCCTTCTTCATCTTTCTCCTCAGCAACCTCAGGCACTGGGGCCTTGTTCTTCTCAGCACCTGGAATACTCCTGGTATTCCTCTTTGGTGCAGACTTGGCCTTGGGGGCAGCTTTGGGTGCTTCCTTGGGCTTAGATGTTGCAGCCCCAGATCTGATTGCATCTCCCATAAGCTTAGGTGCCTTTGGTGCTGGTGCAGAAAGCTCTTCCTCTTCCATCATGGAAGGTTGCCCAACAACTCTGGCCATGGTCTTCTTGACCCTTTCCTTCCTCTTCTTGCTTTCTTCAGCTGGCTCTTGGGGATCAGGATTTTCAGGCAGTTGAGTTGATGCTCTGGCCTTGGGCATAGGTTGCCTTCTTGCAGGCCTTTTAATCTTCATGCCTGGTTTTATGTCCTTTGCTGAGCCATATTCCTTCTTGAGCACCACTTTCTTGGAAGTAGCCTCATCTTCCTCAGCTTTGTAATCTTCATCCTCTGAATCTGAATTTCTTTTCCTCCTTTGCCTAGTTGCAGCCTTAGGCAAATTGCTAGGAGTACTTTTGCTCCCTTCATCTGAAGTTGAGGGACTAGTGCCCTCACTCAAGTGAATCTGCTCTTCTGACCTGTTCTGGCTGTCACTTTGATCAGAGATACTGCAAAAGCTGACTGCTGACCCTGTGAAGAGTTATAGATGAGATAGAAAAGATGAGCATCACAAAATGCAGAGGTTTTTGCAAAAGAATGACTCAAAAGTTCAGTCTTAGTTTTCCACAGAAAGCATTTCGGATCCACCGATTTTCAAACTCGGTGATACCGAAGCAGTTTTGGAACCTAAACTGATGATCTCGATTGGACCGAGTTTCAGTTCGGTGGTACCGAGACTGCTAGGGTTTCACAGAATCCTCAAATCGGTTGCACCGATTAGTAATTCTCGGTCAGACCGAGAGTCACTAGTGCAATGGCATAAGCCAAATCGGTGAGACCGAGTTTTTCAACTCGGTGGGTCCAAGATGGTTTCGGCGGAAACCTAAACCTAAAAATTTGAATCACATCTAATCTATGAACTACTTTGGCTGGATAGAAGAGTTTCAATCGTGGCAAGAATCAATATGAAAACAATGTGCCAGGAATCAGACGTGGATAGCACAAAGATTAAGTCCATACCCTAACTTGGCGGTGGACTTGCTACGGCGGAAATGGCGGGGATGAAATCCATTGACGGCGGCGGAGACCAGCGACAGGAGGCTGCTGGCAACGAGGAGACGATCCGGAGACCATGATGGCAGAGCGAGCTGTTGCGCGGGCGAAGGGTTTCAGAGAAATTTCCAAAATTTTGCTCGTGGCTATATACATAGCTCGACCCTGTCGGTGTGACCAAGTGGAACAACTCGGTGGCACCGAGATGCATAACTGTGTTCAGTTATAGCAAATCGGTGAGACCGAAAAGTTCAAATCGGTTGCACCGAGATTGAAAACTCAGATCAACTTGATGATCTCGGTAGGACCGAAATAGAAGGACCGGTCAGACTGAGAATCACTAAGAGGTTTTGGAAGTTTAAGTCTATGACGAATCAGGGACTCCGAGTGCTCCTCACACAGAGTGGTTCGAATCTGACTTGATCAAATTTTGTGACGTAGCATGAATAGAGTTTGAGACGAGAAAATCATATATAGCTAAAGAAGGTTCTTAGGCATTCTTGTCCATCCACTTGGCACAAAGAAAAGAATCCAAACAAACAAAACAACAAGTGGATGTCCTTGAATGAGTAAAATATGCACCAACATGCTCACACAATAAGATGGCAATTGAAATATGTGGCAAAGCATGCACAACCAATTCTAGCATCTATCAAGCAATTGGCGATGACTAGGTCATCTATATATGAGTATATTGACTTAGGAGTCAAATGAGAACATTTGATCATAGGTCATACTCATCGTTTAAGCTCAAGTGGGGTTACCACTTTTACATAATGCATTAATGTGTTCACACCATTAGAGTTGCTTTGACTCAATTCTTAGAGTTAAGCTCCCCCTAGATGTGAGATCCCCCCTTAGAGGGATGAACTAACCTTGGGTTTTGTCGATGATGACTTCATGTAGGTGTTGAAGATGTAGATGCTCAATGTTGATGTAGATCATTTGGAGCAATCCTTTGGAGTGAGTTGCACTTTCAACTTGCCTACATGGGATAGTCCCACAAGGAACAAACAAGAATATCCATAGACATAGAGTGATGCACACACAAGATGATGTCCATGAAAACATTAGGTTACCTTGTCCCTTGCCTTACCAACATGAGGGTTTCTGACTCCTTGAACTAGTGCAAGATGTGAAAGTTGATTGCACTTGTTCTTGCCAAAATGATATGAGTGAAGAATGTTGGCGGAGTCACCCTCAAGAACTCTCTAGTTCTTCTTCTTCGGGATCCACATCATCTTGATGGGAATCCTTGGAGTTGTAGTTTTACTTGATGAAGTAGAACTTGACGTAGTCTTGGGGACCCACTTTAACGAGGCTTTAGGTGCTTCTTCAAATGCATCAATCTCTTCTTGAAGCTTGTCCTTGCCTTTGTTCTTGTGGTCTTGTGGTGGAAGATCATCTTGAGCTTATGTCCCCTTGAAGGAAGTAGGATCATACTTCTCTTGTTGAGGAACAAACTTTGTCTTGGGATATTGATCTTCTTCCCACTCAACTCCATTGGCGTTGAACTTTCGTTCAAAACCAACACCTTGATTCTTTCGGTGCCTTCCTTGCTTGCGTACAATTTCCTAGAATTGCTTACTCCCGGCAAGGCTCTTGTAAACACCTTTCTCTATAATTCCCTTCAATAAACTATTTTCTTGCTCAAGTGTAACTTGGCTAAGAGAATCATTAGTGGAATCAAGAGAACTACACATTATTATTGTTACTACTAGAGGAAGTATCTTTCTTGTACTTGTTACTAGACTTGACTTGAGGCATGTAAGTAGATAAGAGTAAACGCTTGGCAATGTAAGAAGAACTTTTCTTGCGGAGATCATCATTGATTTCCTTTCAGAATTCATGCTCTTGCTCAAGATTGAGCTTTTCAAAGCGTAACTTCTCATCAGCCCTTAAAAGTTCTCGATGATCTTCGAAGATAGTTTCATGAGCCAACTCAAGAGTGTTTAGTTCTTTAGTTAGAAGCTCAATTTTCTCCTTATCATTGTCATTCGTTTGATTAGCATGATTAATTGACGTTTCATCATAGTATTCATCACTAGAGTTGTCAACAAGTAAATCATCATCCACAAGCAAGTCATCTTCATCACTATTAAAATCAACATACTCGGGATGTGTTACCTTTGGACCTTTGGCCATGAAGCATCTTCCAACACCTTCATTTGGTGAGTCAAATATGTCGTAGGAGGTTGACACAAGTGCTAGACCGGCAACACCTTCATCTTGAGTATATTCGGAGTCGGAGTGATAGCTTCTCTCGGAGTGTTTGTCGGAGTCGGAGCCGGAAACCCATTCACCAACATGAGCTTGATGTCTTCGTTTTGTGTAGCTCCTTGATGACTTATCCTTTCTTTCCGAATCCTTACTTCTCCGTGAGGGTCTTTGTTCATAACGATCATCTCTACTCCTCCTCTCTCTTGGTGGTGATTCTTCTCTTTTGCTCCTTCTTCTTGGAGAATCTTCTCTTCTTTTGTAGGGTGCCGTACACTCATTGGAGTAGTGTCCAGGCTTCCCACAATTGTAGCAATTGCGCTCTCGACTAGAAGATCTCTTGTCATGATATGACCTTGACTTGGAGCTTCTTTCTTTGCTTCTACTCTTGTAGAATTTGTTGAAGTTCTTCACCATTAAGCTCAATTCTTCATTGAAGGTTGGTTTCTCACTTGATGATGTGGGGGCTTCACTTGAGGCTTTGTAAGTACCACTTGACTTGTTGTGAAGTTCCTCCTTATCCTTGAGTGACATCTCATGAGCAAAAATCCTTCCAATGACTTCCGTTGGCTTGAGATTTTTGTAGTTTGGCATCATTTGGATCAATGTGCACATGGTATCATACTTTCCATTCAATGCTCTTAGGATTTTCTTGAAGATGAATTTGTCGGTCATCTCTTCACTCCCTAAGCTGGCAATCTCATTTGTGATAAGAGCAAGCCTAGAGTACATTTCAGCGTCACCTTCACCATCCTTCATTTTGAACTTGTCAAGCTGACTTTGGAGCACATCCAACTTGGATTCCTTGACGGATTCGGTACCTTCGTGCATATCAATCAAAGTATCCCAAATTTCCTTTGCATTCTCAAGACGGCTGATTTTATTGAAATCCTCGGGGCACAATCCATTGAACATGATGTCACATGCTTGAGCGTTGTATTGCAGCATCTTCAATTCTTCCGCATTAGCTTCACGGTTGGGTTCTCTCCTATCGAAGAATTCACCTTGCAAGCCAATACAAATAATTGCCCAAACGGCGGGGTTATGTCCAAGAATATGCATTTTCATCTTATGCTTCCAACTAGCAAAATAGTACCATCAAAGTAAGGACCTCTATGGTGATAATTTCCCTCGCCAGACGCCATACTCTCCTAGGTTGTGAAACCAAGGCTATGACCACTAAAAGCTATGGAAATCAAAGCAAATGGAGACCAAGCTCTGATACCACTTGTAGGACCTTGAAGTATGTCTAGAGGGGGGGTGATTAGACTACTTGACCAATAAAAACTTAACCTTTTCCCAATTTTAGAGTTTGGCAGATTTTAGCTATTTTAGGACAAGTCAAGCAATCATCACACAATTCAAGCAAGCATGCAAAGAGTGTATAGGCAGCGGAAATTAAAGCATGCAACTTGCAAGAAAGTAAAGGGAAGGGTTTGGAGGATTCAAACGCAATTGGAGACATGGATGTTTTTGGCGTGGTTCCGGTAGGTGGTGCTATCGTACATCCACGTTGATGGAGACTTCAACCCACGAAGGGTAACGGCTGCACGAGTCCACGGAGGGCTCCACCCACGAAGGGTCCACGAAGAAGCAACCTTGTCTATCCCACCATGGCCGTCGCCCACGAAGGACTTGCCTCACTAGTGGTAGATCTTCATGAAGTAGGCGATCTCCTTGCCCTTACAAACTCCTTGGTTCAACTCCACAATCTTGTCGGGGGCTCCCAAGTGACACCTAGCCAATCTAGGAGACACCACTCTCCAAGAAGTAACAAATGGTGCGTTGATGATGAACTCCTTGCTCTTGTGCTTCAAATGATAGTCTCCCCAACACTCAACTCTCTCTCATAGGATTTGGATCTGGTGGAAAGAGGGCTTTGAGTGGAAAGCAACTTGGGGAAGGCTAGAGATCAAGATTCCTATGGTAGGAATGGAATATCTTGGCCTCAACACATGAGTAGGTGGTTCTCTCTCAGAAATGGTAAGTTGGAAGTGTAGGTTTAGTCTGATGGCTCTCTCCACGAATGAAGAGGAGGTGGAGGGGTATATATAGCCTCCACACAAAATCTAACCATTACACACAATTTACCAAACTCGGTGGGACCGAATCGTTAAACTCGGTCGGACTGATTTAGTAAACCTAGTGACCGTTAGTGATTTTCGGTGGGACTGACATGCATCTCGGTGAGACCGATTCGGTTAGGGTTAGGGCATAACGTAATCTCAGTAGGACCGATTACACAAACTCGGTGAAACCGTTTTGGTAATAAGCTTTCCAGAGAGTTGGTCAGGTAAACTCGGTGGGACCGATTTGCTCTTTTCGGTGAGACCGAAATGTTACAAAAGGGAAACAGAGTTTTTACATTGCAATCTCGGTGGGACCGACCGCTCACTTCGGTTAGACCAAAACATTACGAAGGGAAACAGAGAGATTACAATCCCATCTCGGTGAGACCGAGATCCCTATCGGTAAGACCGATTTGCTTAGGGTTTGTGGCAGTGGCTATGACTTTTGGAATCAGTGGTGCCGGATAGAAAGAATCAGTGTGACCGATTTTGGCTTTAGGTTTAGGTCATTTGTGGATGTGGGAAAGTAGTTGAGGGTTTTGGAGCATATCACTAAGCACATGAAGCAAGAGGCTCATTAAGCAACACCTCATCCCTTCTTGATAGTATTGGCTTTTCCTATAGACTCTATGTGATCTTGGATCACTAAAATGTAAAATGAAGAGTCTTGAGCTTTTGAGCTTGAGCCAATCCTTTTTCCTTAGTATTTTGAGGGATCCACTTTCATCATCCATGCCATGCCATTCATTGAGCTTTCCTGAAACAATAGTCTTGGAATAGCATTAGCTCAATGAGCTATATGTTGTTATGAATTACCAAAACCACCTAGGGATAGTTGCACTTTCACCCTTAGTATGTTATACAAGCTTGGGGGCTAGTTCGTCGATAGTATACAGACACGCACAGTGCCTGGTATTCACGTGTACTTTGTACACACCCCTAACACTAATATACAATACCAGGAGTAGGCTCTTTCTTCAACTACAAGGGTCTGATCCGAACTAGGGTAAAACTTTGCCTCGTATTACCATCCAGCCTAACAACCAGGGATATCCTACCGAATGATATGATGAAATCATATCTGCCAACTACTATTAGAGAGGTGTGTCGAGGGGGGGGCAATGTGTGCGAGAGAGGCCTAAAGATAATGTGCGTGAGAGTGACACGTAGGCACATATATGTGCGTATAGAGGGCTAGTAGAGACCGTGCATGTGTATATATGCATGTGAGAGAAATAGTGTTTTCCAACTGAGATTAGTGAAAAGAGTGGTACATAGTAGTCAGAAAGAGAGATAGAGAAACAAAGAGAGCATGTGCGTGAGACACCCCGACACCCTGAGAGAGATTGTGAGCATGTGTGAAAGAGAAACGCCGATGCATATAAAGTGTGTGCACTTATGCATTAGATAGATAGATATCTACGTGTAAAAGGCGGTTCTACGCATTAAATTAAAATATAAATGGCATTATTATTTTTGGATGAGATCATGAATTTTGCAAAATTGCGTATGGACAAAAATCGGTCTATCAGACACCCATACTCCATTGCATTCTAGCATGTGCATGTGTTTATTTCATATTATCGATCCATAGAGTGAGAGCGGTTTGAAATACAGGCAATGGATACTTTTGCAATTCATATATAAACATTAATTAGTGCACTCCATGTTGTTAGTGTGAAGCACTTTATACATTTGTCACTTGCATGGATACATTCCAAATTGCTAGCTACGAAATAAAATACATGTCGAATTCAACATAAAGGGGGTTTCGAAGATTCGAATTCATAGGAAGTGCATTCATCTATTTGAACCCGAGATAATGGCATTTGTAAATCAGATGTAAAAGGGGGCACCAATCTTTGTTGTGAGTTTGAACATGGTATATATATTCATACGCATATCTAACTTTTTTTTGCAACCAAGGAGATTATACTTGGAACCATGCATGAACTGAGGTAAGTTGCATATTTTTTAATATATACTCGTGTACAATGTATATTAAAATGTACCCTCTCCATTCCAAAATAATCGTAGCTTTAGGATTTTCAAGAGTAAAGATTTGTTAAGTTTGACAAATCCTGAAAGTTCAATTCAAGAGAACCGAAAACGTTAATGCTTCTGCTCCCAAATATTGAACGAAGCGCCAAATAGGCCTCTGGTCACCCGAAACTGCGCGAGACTAATGTTTTGGTGGTAGGAAATTACTGTCCTGACTCTGGCCCGTGTAGCCTATCGGCCCGATGTCCAAAGGTCTAAATCGGGGTAGGTTTGTAACTTCACGAAGATGCCAGTCTCAACCGCCTCCGAGAAGCATTCATACGTCGTGGGCGCCTAAACACCCATGCGCTCGGCCGAAATCTATTCTGCCCACATTTGGGACACCTGACATGACTGTCCTACCCCCAACCCGCAATATGTCCGAAATTTTAGATGGGGGCAAAGTTTGTAACTTTCCCCAAATTTCAAACAAGCGCGTCTCAAACCGAAACATTGTTCCCCCTTAGTTCCCCGCCTCCCTCCGTTTCCCCATTCATACTCCATGGGCGCGAAAACGCCCTCTCCACCAGCCGCGAAACCCCAACCTCCTCCGTCCTCCACCCCATAGCGGCCAATCCACCACCGCCCTCCTCCATCACACCGGAGCCGGTACCCCGACGTCATCGTCCAACGCAACCACAACCGCAATGCCCTCAAGGACTTAGCAGCTGAAGCCGAGGCAGAGCTGCCTCCACGACGCCGACGCCGACGTGCACTGTACCAGAACCACTCCGACCACGTCGTCCTGCGCCTCACTGCTGCGGCTCCACTGTCGCAACCGTCCACCGCACCGGAGCTGTTCCCGCTACGCCGTCGTTCGCCGCCTCGGATCTGCTTCCCTGCTGCCGACAGGCGGCCATCGCACCACACTCAACAACTTGGCCATGGGTTCGTCCAAGGCTGCACCGTCCTCCATAACTTCTGGTTTCCGGTGAACAACAAGATCGTTGGAAAAACAGAAGGAGGACACATCATTGCCAGCAGAAAAGAGGTACTCCTCTTCCCTTATTCGTGCAAATCTTACGTCTCCGCTCACACCGTATTCATCCCACTAAAGAATCTAGTTGAGCGCTTCTTACTGCATCTTCTTCGTGATACTAAATGCACAAGGTTTCCTCCCTTTTACTATTTCACCTTTGCTAGAGGTCAGTAGCCCGCCTGGATTTCAATTCAGGGTCAGTCGAACCGCAATTAAAAGAAGCAACACCCGCTTAGGCGCGCGGAGCACCTAGTCCTCCTACTCCCCGGGGAAGCAGCACATCGGTGTCTATCATAGGGGTGTGGGGTGCAGGAGCTGCTTGCGCCTGATCTGGAGGTTGGCGGGGCTTGAATGGATGGCCGGGGGGGCGGTGCCAAGCACCGGGGTGCAGTGAGGTCGAGGGGAGGGCGCAGGCAGGGGGGAATACTGGGCCGGTGGTCGCTAGTGTTTCAAGGAAGATCATCAACACTGACTGGCTGGAGGTAGATGAAGGCGATCTCCCCGATCTTTGTACATCGGACGGTGTAGAAAAATGGACTGACCTATTTGCTTAGAGTCGACTATTATTTTCATAGAATCCTGTAGTAATTGAGTGTGCCATGCATGTTGTAGAGCTATCATATGTCTCCCGTCATTTTTTTCTCACCGACCTGCTATCTACTACCTTTACATTGTACTAATTGTGCACACACTTCACCCATACTCACACTATTGTTTTTTTATGCATGGGTATTTCAGACTCTGACGCAGTGTTGATGAATGCAGAAAAGAAAAGACAGAAGTCGCTCCAGTGTAATTCGAAGATAAGCAGTAAGCGTTTCAACGCTCTAATGGGTGCAGTGTCAGCAGTTGGAGACAGTAAAAGTAGCTCTGCAGTTGATGATCTCAATTGCCACACACAACCATTCCAGGTGCTTGCTTTAACTTCGCGCTGTCAAATGTGGTTGCATGTTGCATATGGTGTCTAGCTTGTATTGCTTCCAATTTGGTTAAATTGCATCTGCTTACTTTACACATTATACCTTTGATAATGACATGCCTTCCTGTTTCTGATACATACTACATATGTCTATTAACCATGTTCGTACATCAAACTAATGCTCTTTTGTATCCCTCGTCAATCACTTATGATGAGACAGTCACCCGGGTCGGTTACTATGAGACGCCCTACTCATTTAAAGAGTGCAGTGTCATCCTCCCCACATGATTCTCAAGAAACAGCAAGGCTAAATGAAGATAGTCAATGTAGCTCTCTAGTTGATCACCTCAATTCCCCCACACCACCATCGCAGGTGCTTGCTCTTACTTGGCAGTGTGATATGTGGTTGCATGTTGCATATGGTGTCTACCTTGTAATGCTTCTAATTAGGGTAAATTGCATCTGCTTAGTTAACACATTATACCTGTGAATATGACATGCCTTCCTATTTTTGGTACATACTACGTCTTTCTATTAACCATGTTCTTACATCAAACTACGTCTCTTGTGTATCCCTCATCAATGCTCCTAATTTGTTAAATTGCATCTCCTTAGCTTACACATTATACATGTGAATATGACACGCCTTCCTGTTTTTGGTACATACTACATCTGCCTATCACACCATGTTCTTACATCAAACTACTGTTCTTGTGTATCCTGCGTCTATCGCTTATGATGAGACAGTCACGCGCGTGGGTTAATATGAGATGCAATACTCTTATAAAGAATGCAATTTCATCCTATCCACATGATTCTCAAGAAACAGCAAGCCTAAATGAAGATATTGAACGTTGCTCTGTACCTGAAGATAACACTTCCCCTACACCACCATCACAGGTGCTTGCTCCAACTTCGTAGTGTGATATGTGGTTGCATGTTGCATACGGTGTCTAGCTTGTAATGCTTCTAATTAGGGTAAATTGCATCTGCTTAGTTTACACACTATACCTGTGAATATGACATGCCTTCCTATTTTTGGTACACACTACATCTATGTGTTAACCTTGTTCTTACATGAAACCATCTCTCTTCTATATCCTGCATCAATTACTTACGATGAGTCACCTTTATTCGTTGCATATTGCATATTATTTCTAGCATGTTGCCATGTATTGCTTCTAATTTGGTCAAATACATTTGTTAGGGCACCCTTTTAATTTGGCAGAGTGATATTGGTTTCATCTTTCATATGGTTTTCTAGCTTGCATCGATTCTAACAAGTTCAAGCACCTTGTGCTTAGTTTACACTTTATACATCATACATGTCAATATGTCACGCCGTCCTGTTTTTCATACATATTCCATCGTCCTATCATGCGGTTGCCTTACATGAAAGTAGTGTTCGTCAGTATCATGCATCAATAACTTCTGAAGAGCAAATTTTATTCCTTTTTCTTGTGGGTTTGACTTGACAAGGCAAAATCAAGAAAGAGGAAGGAAAAGAGTAAGGAAGGCGATGATGGTGGTCCTCTGCAGCAACGTAAACGGAGCATCTGTACCGATTCTCCTTGTACTGATAGTGCATTACATGGTCCAAGTCTCCGCTCCCCTACTCCACCATCCAAGGTGCTTGCTCTAACTTGGCAGTGTGATATCTGGTTGCATGTTGGATATGGTGTCTATATCGTATTGCTCCTAATTAGTGTAAACTGCATCTGCTTAGCTTACACATGATACATGTGAATATGACACGCTTTCCTGTTTTTGGTACATACTATATCTATCTATCACACCATGTTCTTACATGAAACTACTCTTCTTGTGTATCTTGCATCAGTCACTTATGATGGGACACCTTTAAGTTGGCAATGTGATATTGGTTTGCGTCTTGAATATGATTTCTAGCATGTATTGCTTCTAGTTTGATGAACGCCACCTATGATGAGACAGTTTTAACTTGGCAGAGTGATATTGATTGCACCTTCCATATGGTGTCTTGCAGTGTTTCTAATTTGTTGAAGTGCCTTCTGCTTAGTTACCACATCATAGGTGTGAATATGTCAAGCCGTCCATTTTTTCGTACATATTCCATCCTCGTATCATGACTTTGCCTTTCATCAGAGTAGTGTTCGTCAGTATCATGCAGGAATGAGTTCTGAAGAGCGAATGATATTCCTTTTTCTTGTCGGTATGACCTCACAATGCAAAATCAATAAAGCTGAAGGAAATTGGCAAGGCATTGGATGATGGTGGTCCTTCCGAGCAACTGAAACGGAGGTTCTCTACAGATTCTACTCCGCCATCTTCCCAACAAGATTCGCAAGACAACGCAAGGCTAGACAGTCAACGTAGCTATGTAGATGATGAGCACATCTCCCCTACTCCACCATCATAGGTGCTTGCTCTAACTTGGCACTATTATATGTGGTTCCATGTTGCGTATGATGTCTAGCTTGTATTGCTTCTAACTTTGTTGAATTGCATCTGCTTACTTTACACATAATGCCTCTGAATATGACATGTGTTCCTGTTTCTACATCAGACAACTATTCTTGCATATCCCGCATCAGTCACTTATGATAAGGCACCTTTAAGTCACCACTGTGATATTGGTTGTATCTTGCATATGATTTCTAGCATATATTGCTTCTAATTTGTTGAAACGCCATACAGTTTGAACTTGGCAGAGTGATATTGGTTGCATCTTTCATATGGTGTCTAGCTTGCAGTGCTTCTAATTTGTTGAAATGCCTTCTGCTTAGTTACCACATCATAGGTGTGACTATGTCACACCATCCTGTTTTTCATACATATTCCATCCTCGCATCATGTGTTTGCCTTTCATCCGAGTAGTGTTCGTCAGTATCATGCATTAATGAGTTCTAAAGAGCGAATTTTATTCCTTTTTCGTATCGGTTTGACTTCACAATGCAAAATCATTACAGCTGAAGGAAATTAGTCCGGCAGTGGATGATGGTGGTCCTTCAGAGCAACTCAAACAGGGGGTCTCTGTAGATTCTACTGCGCCATCCTCCCAACAAGATTCGTAAGACAACACAAGGCTGGACAGTCAACGTAGCTGTGTAGATGATGAGCACATCTCCCCTACTCCACCATCACAGGTGCTTGCTCTAACTTGACACTATTATATGTGGTTGCATGTTGCGTATGATGTCTAGCTTGTATTGCTTCTAACTTGAATTGCATCTGCTTACTTTACACATAATGCCTGTGAATATGACACGTGTTCCTGTTTCTAGAACATACGTGTACACGATGAGCACATCTCCCCTACTCCACCATCACAGGTGCTTGCTCTTACTTGGAACTGTTATACGTGGTTGCGTTTTCCATATGATGTCTAGTTTGTATTGCTTCTGATTATGTTGAATTGCATCTGTGTAGCTTACAACTTATACCTGCAACGATCATTTAACCATAAGACACATTTAACTTGGACTGTGATGTAGGTTGCATCTTGCATTATCTTCTAGCTTGTACTGCTTCTAATTTCTTGAAATGGCACTTACGACGAGACACTTTTTACCTGATAGAGTGATATTGGTTGCATGTTCATATGGTGCCTAGCTTTCATTTCTTCTAATTTTTTTGAAATGCCTTCCGCTTACTGTTTTTTCATACATATTCCATCCTCCTATCGTACGTGTGAATATGAAACGCTGTCTTTTTTTGTATATATTCCATCCTCCTGCGCTTGCCTTACATCAAAGTAGTGTTCGTCTGTATCATGCATCAACCAGTTATGCAGAGCTAATTTTATTCATCTTCTTGTGGTTTGACTTCATAAGGCAATATCAGAAAATAGGAAGGAAAAGAGTAAGTTAGGGGATGTTGGTGGTACTCCGCACCGACGCAAACAGAGACTCTCTAGATTTGCCACTGCTACTACTAATGAAGTTGAAGTCCCAAGTCTACATGATGAGTTCATATCCCGCACTCCACCATCGCAGGTGCTTGCTCTAAGTTGACAGCGTGATAATTGGTTTCATGTTGCATATGTTGTCTAGCCTGTATTTCTTCTATTTTGATTAAATTGCACCTGCTGAGTTTATACATTATACATGTGCATATAACATGGCTTTCTGTGTCTAGAATACACTGCATCTATCTATCATACCATGTTCTTACATCAAAGTACTGCTGTTGTGTATCCCGCATCAGTAACTCATGATTGGACGCTTTTAACATGGCAGTTTGATAGTGGTTGCATCTTGCATTGATTTCTATATTGTACTGCTTCTAATTTTTCGAATTGCCACTTATGACAAGACACTTTTAACTTGGCAGAGTAATATTGGTTGCATCTTTCATATGGTGTCTAGCTTGCATTACTTCTATTTTCTTGAAAATCCTTCTACTTAGTTTGCACATCATAGCTGTGAATATGTCATGCCGTCTTGTTTTTCTTACATATTCCATCCTCATACGGTTGTATTACATCAAAGTATTGCTTGTCTGTATCATGCATCAATGAGTTCTGAAGAGTGATTTTATTCTTTTGTGTTGTGGATACAGCTTGACATGGCAAAGTCAAAAAAGAGCAAGGAAAATAATATAGTAGGGAGTGTTGTTACTCGTCGGGTGAAATGGAAAAGGCTCTGCCGTCGAGATTCTGCTGGTACTTATAGTGCAGTAGAAGGTCCAAGTCCACCGGCTAAATCTACAAACACAGTATCACCTGCTCCACCAGCTGCAGCATCCGCTTCAACTGTACCAGCATCTCAACCAGTTACTCGTTCGTTTGCTCCGGAACTAGCCAGTTCCCAAGCTGCCTTCACACCTAACACTACTTCTGAAGCACTGCTGACACAACAGGACTTGGCAAGATCAGATGAACCTCATGAGCATCAACACCAAGACGGTACCTGACCGAGTCAAGTTACAGTTGCATGCTCCTTTATATGTACTCTCACAGTTTGATGTACACTAACACTTTCCATATTCGTTGTTGAACTAGCACCACGGTGCAAGCAGAAACAGACATCGGGGATAATGGTTGACAGATTAAAAAAATCTGAAGGAGGAAGAATGGAGATCCATTTTGAGGCAGGTTTAAAAAGGCCACGTGATGCTACAGAGTCAGCCAAGTTAGTATCAGAGGCAGCTGTTGCCGTTAGGTGTCATGCGCGTATCCTCCCAACATGGATCCAGTACAGGAATGAGAAATACAATACCCAGTTTAACACCTTCCTTGACCATTTATCTGTAAGTAATGTTATTCATCACAATTAGTAATATTGTCTTGCTCTGTCCAATAATTTCTAGCTTCCTCCTAATAAGACTCACATTATTTTTTCAACAGATGAGGTTCACGTTGGATCCGAAAGATGATGCAACTAAACAAGCATGCACTCATCTTTTTCAGTCTGCTCTGCGACAGTATCAGCACCACCTTAGAAAATCTCACTTTGAAGGCAAGGCTAACAATGAAATCGCCCAAACATCTCCAGTGGAGTATATTACAGATGAAGACTGGACATCCCTCGTTAAACACTGGTCTAATCCAAAGTATCAGGTAGGCTATATGTATTTGATCAGACCACATATTGAACTTGTATTTATGTATGTGCCTTACAAGTGTATCTTCTTCTAGGCTAACTGTTTGAAGAACAAAACCAACCATTCTAAAGTGAAATTCCAACAGACAACAGGATCTCGTAGCTATATTGCACACTGCGAGGCTCTTGTAAATAACTGTTACTTCCTTCTTTTTTTGTGCCATATTATCGTATCTATATTGACTTGTTCCAAATACAGCGGAAAGCCCGTGCGGACCAAAAAGAACCTGGACCGAATGCAGTGCAAATCTTCAAGGATTGCCACACCAGCAAGATGAAGGGCATGAGCACGCTAGTTCAAGCTGATGTTGTAAGTCCCTACTCCTCCTGCCTTGAACTAATTGGTACTGTGATGTGTTCATTTAACTACTTGGTTTGTAGCCAATGTCAGTTACTCTGTTCACTTTTATACACAGTTGTCTTAACGTATCATTTCACCTTACATGGTTTAAAAGAGATGAAGGATATTCTTTTGGTCTTGATCTGTAATCTAGTTGTTATGTTCACGTGCGCACACAATGATAAAATAGTCTGCTTGTTTTATATCTATTTGCCCATGATATGAATGATGTCATACTATGTTCATCCTACTTTAAACCATGTCTCTTTATCCTTAGATGTCAACGAATGTGAGGAAATAGACAATACAGTAGGCATGCTACATGGACATATGTTTCGAAAGTGATTTTATTATGTAGTTGGCACTACAATACATGCTAATGTATTACAGTAGTTCACCAAAATAAGTTATGTATAAACATTTAACCTACTTTGTTTGTTTTTGTCTCATTAGTAACTCACTGGTTCACAAATCTACAAGTTCAAACTTTCAGGAAGCTATGGAACAAATGATTGAACAGCCACAACCACCTGAAGGTGACGAGGCTACTACAGGCACAATGTCACCTCTTGCTGCAGTGCGTCAGTATCTCTCCACTAACAGTGCAAAAAGCACCTTCCTGCGTAATTCTGGGTTGGTTGTCAAGGTAACCTTGTCCAAATCGCCTACTGAACAAAATCTTCCTGCTAGACAAAGTGATATATCTGTGCTCCAGACACAAATCCAATCCCTAATGGACGTTGTTTCGGAAACAAGAATAGTGGTTGAGAAATGCCGTCAAGATATGAATGGTTTTGAAACCAGACTATCAGACATTCGCTTCGTTGTTGAAGAGCAATGGCGGAAAAAAGTAAAAGTAGGCCGTTTACAGGTGTAAATATGCCAATCCCATAAAAAACATGGGCCTTTAATAGACCGAAAGTGAGATTGGGCCCTGATTGTGCCAAATAACCCACTGGACTTAGCAGGCCGAAATGGTGGCCCATTTACGATGCGGATATTTGACAGGCCGAAATTCGGACGGGCCGTAAATGCGCCGACCTAATACACGGGCCTTTAACAGGCCGGAACTTCGGTCGGGCTAGATTATCGTCATTTTTATATGGGCCGTTAATGGGCCCGATATGACGTTGGGCCACATATGGCCCATGGTTTACGTCTGGCGTTAACCGGCCGAAAATGACAACAGGCCGAAAGTGGGCCAAATCTATAGTGGTCTCTAATAGGCTGAATGATAGACATGATCGAATATGACCCAAATCCTTCATGCTCATTTATGGGCCGAAAGTTTTGATGGCCTCTAAATGGGCCCAAATGAAGCCGGACCTTTAACAGGCCGGGAATACACCGGGCCGTAATTCGGCCCAATTACTTAGCAGACTGTTAACGGGCCAGAAGTGACCATGGGCCGCATGGATGACAAGTTTGGACCAGGCCGTTGACGGGCCGATTTGACAAAGAATGTTGGGCCTTTAGCTGGGTCGGCCCATTATGGTCTGCAGAATCCTGTGGGCCTTTAGCTGGGCCGGCCCATTGTGGTCCGCAAAATCTTGTGGGCCTTTAGCTGGGCCAGCCCATTATGGTCTGCTAAATTTTGTGGGCCTTTAGCTAGGCCGGCCCATTATGGTCCGCTAAATCTTATGGGCCTTCGGTTGGGCCGGCCCATTTAAACTTTATGGGCCACTTTTGGGACGGTCCACGTGTCAACATATCATAGGTCCATCTCGACCGTTGGATGAGTGACACCTGTGCCAACGCGGAGCTGACACGTGGATCCGTCAGCCAATGAGAATTTTACACATGGAAAATCGGCATTGGTCGTGGCTGTTAACGGGTTATCGGATGCAAAATCTGACCCGATAGCTTAACGACGTTCCGTTACGGTGGATGCCACATGTCGGTCACCCTTGACGAAAGCACTTCTGTGACGCGCGATTTATCGTCATGGATGTGGACACTTCCGTGATGATAATTTTGGTAATGTCATGGAACACTTCTACGACATCACAGGTATGACTATCTTGATTCTGTCATAAATTTGTCATGGATGTACATGCATGACAAAAAATGCGACCTACTGTGACAAACACATATCATCACGGAAGTGTATTTTTTTGTAGTGATATTTTGTTCATGGCCGTTATTGTTTTTTGTGGCAGGTCAAGCGCCATCATTGCATGGATCGGGATAGCGCACAAGACGGATTGCACCAGAGTTAGACGCGCACTTTTGGGCATGTATGCAGCTTTCCACTTCGGCAGCTGTCCTGCAAGCTTTTCCATGAGGCCATGGAGTTGTGTCGCAGTTTGTTTCCGCAAAGTCAGAGGGAGGCCAAGGTATTTGCTAGGGTAACTACCCGCTAGACAGCCTAGGATCCGCACCACTCTGTTCAATATGTCCTCCGAGCAGTGAATAGGCAAGGTGGCACTCTTCGCCAAGTTAACACGCAGCCCAGAAGCATCCCCAAACACTTGCAGCAGCGATGCACAAACTTGCAAGTCCATAGCATCAGGCTTGAGGAAGATCATTACGTCATCCACGAACATCGAGACACGCTACTTCATACCCGTTCTTGCAAGGGGTGTAAGTGATCCACGCTCCACCGTGAGCTCAAACAAGCTTTGCAAAGGCTCCATTATCAGTAGGAAGAGCATTGGCGAAACTGGGTCGACTTGTCGGAGTCCTTTCCTATAATATATCGGCATCCTGGGGGTTCCATTCACCATGATTCTTGTGCTTGAGTTTGCTAGGATGTCGCACACCCATGAAATCCATCTATTGCCAAACCCCATGTGTTTGAGCACCTCCACTAAGAATGGCCACTTAACGAAATCGAACGCTTTGGATATGTCGAGCTTGAGCATGATTGCCGTCTCTCGCAGGGCATGCAGACGTCGTGCCATGCACTGCACAAGCATGAAGTTGTCGTGGATGGACCTCCCCTTGATGAACGCGCTCTGGTGGTTGCCCATAAGCCTTGGTAGTTCTGGCGCCAATCTGGTCGAGAGTGTCTTCTCAAATGTTTTCACCGCCCCATGCACAAGACTTATAGGCCTAAAGTCTTTGATATCCACTGCTCCATCCATCTTTGGGATCAGCGTGATTATAGCCTTATTGATCGCCAGCAGCCCTCGCATATCACCACTGAAGAAAGCCTCCATTGCCCCCATTATGTCACCCTTGATAGTAGGCCAACAGACCGCATAAAACCTCCCTGTAAACCCATCCAGACCGGGAGCCTTGTCAAGTGGCATTCCCTTGACCACCTTCTATACCTCCTCCTCAGTGAATTGTTGTTCCAAGTGCGAGAGCTCCAGGGTGGGTAGCCGCAGCGTGTCGAGGTTGATGGTGCATTCGCATGGCTCGGTTTGCTCGAACAGATCTGCGTAGTAGCTGTCCACCGCCTCCCCAATCTCCTCTTGGCCTGTGGCAACCATGGATCCGTGTTACAGGGTGGAGATCATGTTTCTCCGCTGTCGGTGGCAGGCATGTTGGTGGAAGAAAGCTATGCTAGCATCTCCTTCATGTAGCTGTAGAACTCTAGAGTGTTGGCGCGCAATCGTGCGCTCCAGAGAGCAAAGGCCCATGAGTTTGCGCTTGAGTAACTTATGAAGTTCATGCTCTTGTTGGGAAAGATCCCTTGTGTCCATGGCCTTGTCCAAACATGCAATGATTTCAATGGCGATTGAGATTTGGAGTTTAGTGTTGCCAACCCATCTATCACTCCACTTCTTGAGCTGCTTCGCTGTTGCCCTCAACTTCCTACCCAGGGCTGTATACGGATTGCCCGTACTTGAGACTGATTCCCATGCATCAGTCACCACTTGGTGAAATCCCTCCACCTTGGTCCAGAATGCTTCGAACTTGAAGCGTTTCCCCATGCCAAGTGCCACTCGCAGATCTAGCAGCAATGGGCAATGGTCTGATAGTGCCGAGCCAAGCACATTTAAGTGGGAAGTCGGGTGCAATTCCTCCCAAGATGCAGTACTGAACACATGGTCGATCTTCTCAAGAGTTGGATGCTCTTTTTCATTGGACCAGGTGTAACGACGTCCATTTAGGTACATCTCTTTCAGCTCAAGAGTGTTCAATTTGGCCTTGAACTTCGCCATCATTCACATGTTTACCTTGTTGTTGCTCTTGTCCTCGGGGTCCACTAAGAGGTTGAAATCCCCAGCCACCATCCAAGGTCCCACGTGTAGATCGCGTATGTCAGTAAGCTCTTGCAAAAACATGATCTTCTCATGATATTCTTGCGGTCCGTAGACTCCTGTAACCCACCAGAGAGCATCCGGCTCCTCAGCCGGTCGGGCAAGCACCGTGAGTGTGCAGTCTGTGTAATGGGGGTTCGACAAAGCTACCACCAAGCGGTCCCAGGCTAAGATGATTCCACCACGCGTGCCCCTTGCAGGCAAATAGTAAAAATCCTCAAATTTATTGCCGAGGAAAGGATGCATTATGGACCCGAGGAAAGGATAGGTTCCATTCGGTTGTAAGGTGCACCCAGACAAGCGTTCTGCACTAGTAGACTGAGTCATCGCCACAACTACTCTAGATCATAGGTATTCCTACTTTTTTGGATAGTGTGGTACATGAGGAATGATACCAATTTCGTCAAAAGAAGAGTTCACCATTGTTGCACCCAAGTCGTTCTTGGGAAGCTATGTTTAATCTCTCCTGAGAGCTAAACATGGGTAAAGAGCTTGATAGATGATACAAAAGGCAAGGAACTTGTTGATGAATTTGTTCGGTATTCTTTCTGTTGCGAAGCTGGAAAAAATGTAAGTGGTGGAATGTTGGACGTCCCCACTAGTGGACTTGGGCGAAAATTAATAATGATGCAACTTTTAACCAAGTAGATGGAGTAGCCTGCGCAAGTAATCAAAGATGAACATGTTGAAGTACTACTCTCATCGAGTAGAGTCTTACCGGGATGCTTCAACATAGAAGAAGCAGAAGCGCTAAGGGTGTGTTTGGTTGCAGTAGTGAACAGTAGCTGCATTGCATACACATCTCAACCCAGCCTGGTTGAGGAAAAACAGCCCCAAATGCGTCATCTGCAAGTTGTTTGGTTGCCTGCATCTAGGGTCGCTGCATTAGGTAATACGCAAGTGCACTTTGTTTGGTTGCCTGCATTGGCCCAAGCGGCACATGAACATGGTGTTTGGTTGCACGCATGAGGTATGATTAAGAGCTAGCACTTGCACTTAGCACACAGGGTAAAGAGCTAGCAGAGGAGGGGAAGAAGAAATGTAGTGTGTGCAGGACAATGGCGACTGCGGTGGATAGTGGCCGTGGCGTCATGTCCGGCATGACGAGCATTAAGTCATGTACGAGCGACCCCGTCGGCGGCACGACGAGCGACACCGTTAGCAAACTAGTTGAGGTGCTCGCGCAAAGACAGTCGACAAAGGAGGAGAATGCAGTGCTCGCACCATGGTATCGTCAGTGCAATGGACTCTTGGGTAACATAGTAATTTCAAAAAAATTCCTACGCACACGCAAGATCATGGTGATGCATAGCAACGAGCGGGGAGAGTGTGTCCACGTACCCTCGTAGACCGAAAGTGGGAGCATTAGCACAACACGGTTGATGTAGTCATACGTCTTCACGATCCGACCAATCCAAGTACCGAACGCACGACACCTCCGAGTTCAGCACACGTTCAGCTCGATGACACCCCACGAACTCCGATCCGGTAGAGCTTCATTGGAGAATTTCGTCAGCACGACGGCATGATGACGGTGATGATGTTGCTACCGACCCAGGGCTTCGCCTAAGCACCGCTACGATATGACCGAGGTGGAATATGGTGGAGGGGGGCACCGCACACGGCTGAGAGAGATCAATAGATCAACTTGTGTGTCTAGAGGTGCCCCCTGCCCCCGTATATAAATGTGCAAGGGGGAAGAGGCGTCCGGCCAAGGAGGGCGCGCCAAGGGGGAGTCCTACTCCCACCGGGAGTAGGACTCCTCCTTTCCTTGTAGGAGTAGGAGAAGGGAAGGAAGGGAGAGAGGAGGAGAAGGAAAAAAGGGGGGCGCTGCCCCCTCCTTGTCCAATTCAGATTAGAGGGGGAGGGAGGGCGCAACTGCCCTGGCTGCCCCTCCTCTTCTTCCACTAAGGCCCATTAGGCCCAATATACTCCCCGGGGGGTTCCGGTAACCCCCTGGTACTCCGGTAAATGTCTGAAACCTCCCGAAACACTTCCGGTGTCCAAACATAGTCATCCAATATATCGATCTTTACGTCTCGACCACTTCGAGACTCCTCATCATGTCCGTGATCATATCCGGGACTCCGAACTACCTTCGGTACTTCAAAGCACAAAAACTCATAATACTGATCGCAACCAAACTTTAAGCGTGCGGACCCTACGGGTTCGAGAACTATGTAGACATGACCGAGACACGTCTCCTGTCAATAACCAATAGCGGAACCTGGATGCTCATATTGGCTCCCACATATTCTACGAAGATCTTTATTGGTCAAACGCATAACAACATACGTTGTTCCCTTTGTCATCGGTATATTACTTGCCCGAGATTCGATCGTTGGTATCTCAATACCTAGTTAAATCTCGTTACCGGCAAGTCTCTTTACTCGTTATGTAATGCATCATCCTGCAACTAACTCATTAGTCACATTGCTCGCAAGGCTTATAGTGATGTGCATTACCGAGAGGGCCCAGAGATACCTCTCCGACAATCGGAGTGACAAATCCTAATCTCAAAATACGCCAACTCAACAAGTACCTTCGGAGACACGTGTAGAGCACCTTTATAATCACCTAGTTACGTTGTGATGTTTGGTAGCACACAAAGTGTTCCTCTGGTAAACGAGAGTTGCATAATCTCATAGTCATAGGAACATGTATAAGTCATGAAGAAAGCAATAGCAACATACTAAATGATCAAGTGCTAAGCTAACCGAATGGGTCAAGTCAATCACATCATTCGCCTAATGATGTGATCCCGTTAATCAAATGACAACTCATGTCTATGGTTAGGAAACTTAACCATCTTTGATTAACGAGCTAGTCAAGTAGAGGCATACTAGTGACACTATGTTTGTCTATGTATTCACACATGTATTATGTTTCCGGTTAATACAATTCTAGCCTGAATAATAAACATTTATCATGATATGAGGAAATAAATAATAACTTTATTATTGCCTCTAGGGCATATTTCCTTCAGTCTCCCACTTGCACTAGAGTCAATAATCTAGATTACACAGTAATGATTCTAACACCCATGGAGTCTTGGTGCTGATCATGTTTTGCTCATGGAAGAGGCTTAGTCAACGGGTCTGCAACATTAAGATCCGTATGTATCTTGAAAATCTCTATGTCTCCCACCTGGACTAGATCCCGGATGGAATTGAAGCATCTCTTGATGTGCTTGGTTCTCTTGTGAAATATGGATTCCTTTGCCAAGGCAATTGCACCAGTATTGTCACAAAAGATTTTCATTGGACCCGATGCACTAGGTATGACACCTAGATCGGATATGAACTCCTTCATCCAGACTCCTTCATTCGCTGCTTCCGAAGCAGCTATGTACTCCGCTTCACACGTAGATCCCGCCAGGACACTTTGTTTAGAACTGCACCAACTGATAGCTCCACCGTTCAATATGAACACGTATCTGGTTTGCGATTTAGAATCATCCGGATCAGTGCCAAAGCTTGCATCAACGTAACCATTTACGACTAGCTCTTTTCACCTCCATAAACGAGAAACATATCCTTAGTCCTTTTCAGGTATTTCAGGATGTTCTTGACCGCTGTCCAGTGATCCACTCCTGGATTACTTTGGTACCTCCCTGCTAAACTAATAGCAAGGAACACATCAGGACTGGTACACAACATTGCATACATGATAGAGCCTATGGCTGAAGCATAGGGAACATCTTTCATTTTCTCTCTATCTTCTGCAGTGGTCGGGCATTGAGTCTGACTCAACTTCACACCTTGTAATATAGGCAAGAACCCTTTCTTTGCTTGATCCATTTTGAACTTCTTCAAAACTTTATCAAGGTATGTGCTTTGTGAAAGTCCAATTAAGCGTCTTGATCTATCTCCATAGATCTTGATGCCCAATATATAAGCAGCTTCACCGAGGCCTTTCATTGAAAAACTTTTATTCAAGTATCCTTTTATGCTATCCAGAAATTCTATATCATTTCCAATCAACAATATGTCGTCCACATATAATATTAGAAATGCTACAGAGCTCACACTCACTTTCTTGTAAATACAGGCTTCTCTAAAAGTTTGTATAAAACCATATGCTTTGATCACACTATCAAAGCATTTATTCCAACTCCGAGAGGCTTGCACCAGTCCATAAATGGATCGCTGGAGCTTGCACACTTTGTTAGCACCTTTCGGATCGATAAAACCTTCTGGTTGCATCATATACAATTCTTCTTCCAGAAACCCATTTAGGAATGCAGTTTTGACATCCATTTGCCAAATTTCATAATCATAAAAGTTGCCAATTGCTAACATGATTCGGATAGACTTAAGCATCGCTACGGGTGAGAAAGTCTCATCGTAGTCAACCCCTTGAACTTGTCGAAAACCTTTCGCAACAAGTCGAGCTTTGTAGACAGTAACATTACCATCAGCGCCAGTCTTCTTCTTGAAGATCCATTTATTCTCCATGGCTTGCCGATCATCGGGCAAGTCAACCAAAGTCCATACTTTGTTCTCATACATGGATCCCATCTCAGATTTCATGGGCTCATCATCGCTTCCTCATAGTTCGTAGGTTCGCCATGTTCAAGTAACATGACCTCCAGAATAGGATTACCGTACCACTCTGGTGCGGATCTTACTCTGGTTGACCTACGAGGTTCGGTGGTAACTTGATCTGAAGTTTCATGCTCAATATCATTAGCTTCCTCACTAATTGGTGTAGGTGTCACAGGAACCGGTTTTTGTGATGAACTACTTTCCAATAAGGGACCATGTATAGTTACCTCATCAAGTTCTACTTTCCTCCCACTCACTTCTTTGGAGAGAAACTTCTTCTCTAAAAAGGACCCATTCTTAGCAATGAATGTCTTACCTTCGAATTTGTGATAGAAGGTGTACCCAACAGTTTCCTTTGGGTATCCTATGAAGACACATTTCTCCGATTTGGGTTCGAGCTTATCAGGTTGAAGTTTTTTCATGTAAGCATCGCAGCCCCAAACTTTAAGAAATGACAACTTTGGTTTCTTGCCAAACCACAGTTCATAAGGTGTTGTCTCAACGGATTTCGATGGTGCCCTATTTAACGTGAATGCAGTCGTCTCTAAAGCATAACCCCAAAATGGTAGCGGTAAATCAGTAAGAGACACCATAGATCGCACCATATCTAGTAAAGTACAATTACGACATTCGGACACACCATTACGTTGTGGTGTTCTGGATGGCGTGAGTTGCGAAACTATTCCGCATTGTTTCAAATGTAGACCAAACTCGTAACTCAAATATTCTCCTCCACGATCAGATCGTAGAAACTTTATTTTCTTGTTACGATGATTTTCCACTTCACTCTGAAATTCCTTGAACTTTTCAAATGTTTCAGACTTATGTTTCATTAAGTAGATATACCCATATCTGCTTAAATCATCTATCAAGGTGAGACAATAATGATACCCGCCATGAGCCTCAATATTCATCAGACCACATACATCAGTATGTATGATTTCCAATAAATCTGTTGCTCGCTCCATTGTTCTGGAGAACGACGTTTTAGTCATCTTGCCCATAAGGCATGGTTCGCAAGTACCAAGTGATTCATAATCAAGTGATTCCAAAAGTCCATCAGTATGGAGTTTATTCATGCGCTTTACACCAATATGACCCAAACGGCAGTGCCACAAATAAGTTGCACTATCATTATCAACTCTGCATCTTTTGGCTTTAACATTATGAATATGTGTATCACTACTATCGAGATTCAACAAAAATAGACCACTCTTCAAGGGTGCATGACCATAAAAGATATTACTCATATAAATAGAACAACCATTATTCTCAGATTTAAATGAATAACCGTCTCGCATCAAACAAGATCCAGATATAACGTTCATGCTCAACGCTGGCACCAAATAACAATTATTTAGGTCTAAAACTAATTCCGAAGGTAGATGTAGAGGTAGCGTGCCGACAGCGATCACATCGACTTTGGAACCATTTCCCACACGCATTGTCACCTTGTCCTTAGCCAGTCTTCGCTTAATCCGTAGTCCCTGTTTCGAGTTGCAAATATTAGCAACAGAACTAGTATCAAATACCCAGGTGCTACTGCGAGCTCTGGTAAGGTACACATCAATAACATGTATATCACATATACCTTTGTTCACCTTGCCATCCTTCTTATCCGCCAAATACTTGGGGCAGTTCCGCTTCCAGTGACCAGTCTGCTTGCAGTAGAAGCACTCAGTCTCAGGCTTAGGTCCAGACTTGGGTTTCTTCTCTTGAGCAACAACTTGTTTGACGTTCTTCTTGAAGTTCCCCTTCTTCTTCCCTTTACCCTTTTTCTTGAAACTGGTGGTCTTGTTGACCATCAACACTTGATGCTCCTTCTTGATTTCTACCTCCGCAACCTTTAGCATTGCGAAGAGCTCGGGAGTTGTCTTATTCATCCATTGCATATTATAATTCATCACGGAGCTCTTGCAGCTTGGTGGCAGTGATTGAAGAATTCTGTCAATGACACTATCATCCAGAAGATTAACTCCTAGTTGAATCGATCAAGTGATTGTTATACCCAGACATTTTGAGTATATGTTCACTGACAGAACTATTCTCCTCCATCTTACAGCTGTAGAACTTATTGGAGACTTCATATCTCTCAATTCGGGCATTTGCTTGAAATATTAACTTCAACTTCCGGAACATCTCATATGCTCCATGACTTTCAAAACGTTGTTGAAGTCCCGGTTCTAAGCCGTAAAGCATGGCACACTGAACTATTGAGTAGTCACCAGCTTTGCTCTGCCAAACGTTCACAACGTCTGCAGTTGCATCTGCAGCAGGCCTGGCACCCAGCGGTGCTTCCAGGACGTAATTCTTCTATGCAGCAATGAGGATAATCCTCAAGTTATGGACCCAGTCCGTGTAATTGCTACCATCATCTTTCAACTTTGCTTTCTCAAGGAACGCATTAAAATTCAACGGGACAACAACACGGGCCATCTATCTACAACAACATAGACAAGCAAAATACTATCAGGTACTAAGTTCATGATAAATTTAAGTTCAATTAATCATATTACTTAAGAACTGCCACTTAGATAGACATCTCTCTAATCATCTAAGTGATCACATGATCCAAATCAACTAAACCATAACCGACCATCACGTAAAATGGAGTAGTTTTCAATGGTGAACATAGCCATGTTGATCATATCTACTATATGATTTATGCTCTACCTTTCGGTCTCAGTGTTTCGAGGCCATATCTATATATGCTAGGCTTGTCAAGTTTAACCTGAGCATTCTGCGGGTGCAAAACTAGCTTGCACCTATTGTAGATGAACGTAGAGCTTATCACACCCGATCATCACGTGGTGTCTCGGCACGACGAACTTTGGCAACGGTGCATACTCAGGGAGAACACTTTTTATCTTGAAATTTAGTGAGAGATTATCTTATAAGGCTACCGTCAATCAAAGAAAAATAAGATGCATAAAGGATAAACATCACATGCAATCAATATAAGTGATATGATATGGCCATCATCATCTTGTGCTTGTGATCTCCATCTCTAAAGCACCGTCATGATCACCATCATCACCGGCGCGACACCTTGATCTTCATCGTAGCATCGTTGTCTTCTCGCTAACTATTGCTTCTACGACTATCATTACCGCTTAGTGATAAAGTAAAGCAATTACAGGGCGATTGCATTGCATACAATACAGCGACAACCATATGGCTCCTGCCAGTTGCCGATAACTCTGTTACAAAACATGATCATCTCATACAATAAAATTTAGCATAATGTCTTGACCATATCACATCACAACATGCCCTGCAAAAATAAGTTAGACGTCCTCTACTTTGTTGTTGCAAGTTTTACGTGGCTGCTACGGGCTGAGCAAGAACCGTTCTTACCTACGCATCAAAACCACAAAAATATTTTGTCAAGTTAGTGTTGTTTTAACCTTCTCAAGGACCGGGCGTAGCCACACTTGGTTCAACTAAAGTTGGAGAAACTGACACCCGCCAGCCACCTATGTGCAAAGCACGTCGGTAGAACCAGTCTCGCGTAAGCGTACGCGTAATGTCGGTCCGGGCCACTTCATCCAACAATACCGCCGAACCAAAGTATGACATGCTGGTAAGCAGTATGACTTGTATCGCCCACAACTCACTTGTGTTCTACTCGTGCATATAACATCTACGCATAAACCTGGCTCGGATGCCACTGTTGGGTAACGTAGTAATTTCAAAAAAATTCCTACGCACTCGTAAGATCATGGTGATGCATAGCAACGAGCGGGGAGAGTGTGTCCACGTACTCTCGTAGACCGAAAGCGGAAGCGTTAGCACAACGCGGTTGATGTAGTCGTACGTCTTCATGATCCAACCGATCCAAGTACCGAACGTACGACACCTCCGAGTTCAGCACACGTTCAGCTCGATGACGTCCCGCGAACTCCGATCCAACAGAGCTTCACGGGAGAGTTTCGTCAGCATGACGGCGTGATGACGGTGATGATGTTGCTACCGACGCAGGGCTTTGCCTAAGCACCGCTACGATATGACCGAGGTGGAATATGGTGAAGGGGGGCACCGCACACGGCTGAGAGAGATCAACAGATCAACTTGTGTGTCTAGAGGTGCCCCCCTGCCCCCGTATATAAAGGAGCAAGGGGGGAGAGGCGGTCGGCCAAGGAGGGCGCGCCAAGGGGGGAGTCCTACTCCCACCGGGAGTAGGACTCCTCCTTTCCTTGTAGGAGTAGGAGAAGGGAAGGAAGGGAGAGAGGACGAGAAGGAAAAAAGGGGGGCGTCGCCCCCCTCCTTGTCCAATTCGGACTAGAGGGGGAGGGGGCACGCGGCTGCCCCTCCTCTTCTCCCACTAAGGCCCATTAGGCCCAATATACTCCCCGGGGGGTTCTGATAACCCCCCGGTACTCCGGTGAATGTCCGAAACCTCCCGAAACACTTCCGGTGTCCAAACATAGTCATCCAATATATCGATCTTTACGTCTCGACCATTTCTAGACTCCTCGTCATGTCCGTGATCATATCTGGGACTCCGAACTACCTTCGGTACATCAAAACACAAAAACTCATAATACCGATCGTCACTAAACTTTAAGCGTGCGGACCCTACGGGTTCGAGAACTATGTATACATGACCGAGACACGTCTCCTGTCAATAACCAATAGCAGAACCTGGATGCTCATATTGGCTCCCACTTATTCTACGAAGATCTTTATCGTTCAAACGCATAACAACATACGTTGTTCCCTTTGTCATTGGTATATGTTACTTGCCCGAGATTCGATCGTCGGTATCTCAATACCTAGTTAAATCTCGTTACTGGCAAGTCTCTTTACTTGTTATGTAATGCATCATTCCGCAACTAACTCATTAGTCACATTGCTTGCAAGGCTTATAGTGATGTGCATTACCGAGAGGGCGCAGAGATACCTCTCCGACAATCGGAGTGACAAATCCTAATCTCGAAATATGCCAACTCAACAAGTACCTTCGGAGACACCTGTAGAGCACCTTTTTAATCACCCAGTTACGTTGTGACGTTTGATACTACACAAAGTGTTCCTCTGGTAAACGGGAGTTGCATAATCTCATAGTCATAGGAACATGTATAAGTCATGAAGAAAGCAATAGCAACATACTAAACGATCAAGTGGTAAGCTAACAGAATGGGTCAAGTCAATCACATCATTCTCCTAATGATGTGATCCTGTTAATCAAATGACAACTCATGTCTATGGTTCAGAAACTTAACCATCTTTGATTAACGAGCTAGTCAAGTAGAGGCATACTAGTGACACTATGTTTGTCTATGTATTCACACATGTATTATGTTTCCGGTTAATACAATTCTAGCATGAATAATAAACATTTATCATGATATGAGGAAATAAATAATAACTTTATTATTGACTCTAGGGCATATTTCCTTCATGGACGAGAGAGGAGGCCGAGATGATCGACGCCGGAAACAACTCCAGTGTAGTAGGGCGAGAGAGAGGAGGCCGAGATGATTGACCCCGTCGGCGGCGCGGCGAACTGCAGTGTGCATGGAGGCAGAGAACACAAGAAAGCAGTGTGCACGCCATTGCAGCGACAGTGCATTACAAGGATGACAGAGAGTAGGCTGAGATGAGCGACACCGGAAACGACTCTAGTGTAGTAGGACATGGGCAAGGAGATCAAGGGGAAGGGCGTCGGGTTGAGAGGGACGAATAGGAGGGCTCTGAGCAGAGGACAAATGAGCTCGACATGGCGACGTTGTGTGCTGTAGACTGCTGTTCAGAGAGATGAAGCTACGATCGTCGAAACAAAAAATTTACAACACGAATAGGAATTGTGAGATTAGGCTGCTGGTGAAAGGAAATTTCAAATGATCGATCGTGCGCGATGAATCTGACAAAATTCTTCCAGAATAGCTTCAAACGGGAACACAAAATTAAGAACTTACGGCACGAAACTACGAACGGATCGCCTGAATGGAACCGTAGCATCGAGGTGTATCTTTTTTGTGTAGAGCTTACCTTGAATCGAAGCACTGTTGTGTAGATCGGAAGGGGCTAGGAAGAACAGAATTAGAGAGAAGGTTAATGGAGGTAGGAGAAGATAAGCACGCACAAGCTGCATACCAGCTCGTATCCCTCCCATCTCCCCTCGTGCAAGTGGCCCACCATGTGCGCTTGCCTCAGCTAGGCTCGCTAGAAACTGCCGATCTGAGCGTTTCCAGTGAGCCAGGCTCAGGTGTGCTTTAAGTTTCGTGCTGTGTAGGCCTAACAGTAAATGCAACCAACCAAACGAGCTCAATCTTTTCCGCACGGACCAGATTGGACCTAATGCAGGCAACCAAACAAGCCCTAGATTGTCTTGAAGGCATATGCCTATGCATGCATCGACTGGATCTGCAATAGGATTGTGTCACGGAGGTAGGTATGTTAAATGATACTCTCTCTGTCCCAAAATTCTTGTCTTAGATTTGTCTAAATACAGATGTATCAAGTCACATTTTAGTATTAGATACATCCATATCGAGACAAATTTAAGACAAGAATTTTGGGACGGAGGGAGTATGAAAAATGACAAGTTTTCCATTTGGCAAGTGGTGTTGCAAGCTAAGGCGACGTTGAATTTGTTGCCGGCTTTTGAGGATTCTGAATTTTTGAAATAACACAATTACGCGCAAAATAGCTAGGTTAGACAAAAGGGTTTTATTTTCTTTTGTTATGCACAATAATGCTCATGAGTGTGTTCATGAGTTTGTTGTTCATGATTATAAATATGTTTATGATTAATCTATGTCGCACGCAACGGTCAGTTGACTTCCGCGCAGAAGAGAACTCCCCTCTTTAGAGCCGTTGGATTCATCGCACGACATGCGTTCGATTTGTACCTCGTCAACCTAGCTCACGAGTGTTTGCAATATGAGCCATTTGGCGCTTGGAGGTTTGCAAGATGACACATGTTGCACCCGCCTTTGCAAACGGTCCAGCTGTTTTCTGATTGTTGCAACATGTCATGTGTTTTCACCGCAATAATACCTTCATGACCGACATAGGATCAGTTATCAGTCGCTTGAGTGCGAGCATTTTCCTTAATAATCTATAAAGCTATATTCTTTGAAAAACAAAACACAAATTATTCTTTAACCAAGGAGCCCTTTTTAGAAAAATATAAGTAAACATGATGTGGAATATCTCCTCCCGAGCTCAAATGCTCCTCGATGAACAGTAAAATAAAAAATATGGTAAACAAATGCAAAATTTCCAAAAAGATGTGGTAAACTTTGACAATTTTTTTGTTTGATTGATTTTCTTATCATGAAAGGACATTCATGAAAGTCGTGGCAAAAAAAAGATGCTCCAAAAAATCTATTTTTGAAAGCATTTTGAAGTACTGATTTTGTTTTTCATGACTTAAATGTCATTCCTTGGTGACCTTTGTCAAGCATACAAAAACATTTGTCAAAGTTGGTAAAAAAACAATTATTTTCATTTCTTTAATTCTACTATTCATCTGGAGCTCATTTGAGCTCAGGAGCAAAAGAAGACTTTCGGTATTACGCAGATTGGCACTTCCAAATCGCAAAGGACGAGGAAGAGCATTTGTAGACTAGGTCTTTTACCCTCTTGGTACATTAGTATATATATAGGGCCCACTTGTCTGTGACATGTTTTAGAACAATCCTCGAGTTTTAGTGCCTTTTTCCTCACCAACTAAACCATAACAGTTGTTATGTGTTGCTTGTTAAAAAAAACAGTTGTTATGTAAAAAATAAAAAATAACAGTTCTACGGAGATTTCCGGTAAAAACAACTCCAACTGTAGAACCGCCACCTCCCCTGCCTCCCATATCTTGGAGTATACTCCTGTAACAACTTATCCTTTTATATATTCGCAAAAAATGGTTATCCTACGATATGGTTATGTTTTGGTGTGATATATTATCTTATTTTTTTTCTCGAAAGGGATATATTTTCTTGTTACGTGGCTGATGAAAACAAAAGATTTACGGACCTATTTTCTAGGGGAAAGATATACTATGTACATCTGTTAGACCATCGGCTCCATCAAGACCACAAGATGGGCACAGCAAGATCTGAACCGTCCATCAGCCTTCTCCTCTCTGCTGCCGCCCGTATATAAACGCCACACAGCCACAATCCCCAGCCCAGGAGGGTTCTGGTTCAGCGGTGAAGAAGCGGAAAACCCCAGGCGCCCAACGACCTTCCTTCCGGCGAAACCATCCGACTCCTCGTCTTCCTGCTCGCCGAGGCTCAGGGTAACAGATCTCTTCCTCCCTCTCGTCGGAATTACGCGGTAGATCAGATTGATACATTGCGCGCCGTCTAGGTTTTCTAGATGGGGTTCCTCCATGTCGCTTGTTGTTCGCCTTCTTGTTCCGCCAGTCGCAAGATTTCCCCCTTGTAGGTCCCCGTCGGTGGTAGCTGCAATTTTGTGCGAATTCGTAATTTTTTTCTGAAAGGAAGTGGCCCTGCTTCAGATAGCAAAGGGTAATCAATCTTTGAAATTCGAGACGGATTTGGTCGATTACTCAGTTGCCTACTGGTATCGTGGTTTCATCCAACATGGGCACCCCTGTGGGTTGTAGTCGATCGTGATGTGTTATGTGTCGTGCTTTCTTGATCACTTCTTAGGCAGTTATAGTTTGCAGGCCCTTAAATTTGCGATCGAGCAGGCCCTTAAAGAGTAGATTGCAGAATTTTGGGGGTTTTGTGAAATAATAATTGATTTATTAGTGTCAAATTGCAGATTTTAAGCTGCTTGGTAGTCAGATTACTTTGGTAATTAAACCCCTATGCGGTCGTCTTGCGGGCTAGCCTGAGCTGTCATGTATTTGTGTGGCTGTATCTCTCCATAGTTTGTACGTTTATTTAAGCTACTCCCTACGATCCAAAATAAATGCCCCAGTCTTGAACTGGGGTTAGTTCACAATTGCCACACTTTTTGTGGATCGGATGTAGTACCTATTAGCTCCCAGGAATTCCAGCCAGGTGGCCCCTTCACCTCTGATTTAAGTCGCCCACTGCACTTAGCTTATTTCTTTCACAATTCACCAATCTGTGCTTAGTTATTCTGGCAAAGCTGTACTTCGTAGTTATATTTGTCTGGATTTTTCTTCAGTTGTTTTGTTCTGTCTTATGGTAACTGGTTTTGAAATCATTGTGGTGCATCATGAATTTATGTATTTTCAGATGTCTCACCGTTTCAACTTGTAATGGTATTACAAATTGGTCACGAACCCTATTTGTAATACTCTTTGCTTGAAGTAGGATAATATGAAATGTTATGTACTGGCCAAGGTTGCCACCTGTAATGTGTGAACCACAACGTGTACAAGTTTAGCACGCCATATATCTGTAATCTTATTGATGATTTTATCCTCGTGATAAATGATATATTTATCGACGTGGGTGCCATGCTTTCACTTATTGTGTGATCATAATTCCTTTTTGTACATTATAAAATTAATTTTGGAAAGTATTAATTGATATCTCATCGGGAAAAAAAATCTAAACCATTTACCAACATTTGGTGTTATGCCATCTACCTTACAAGTTGGTAGCCAGATAATCAGTAGGTCGTTCAGACACTTGGCACTTGGTAGGCTATCTACCATGTTTTTGGTCTGCTGTTGCATACTTGCTGCTATATCTGATGTCAGTTTGGAACTTTAGAAGTTTGGTTATCCTTGGATGATGAACAATTCATCTTTGCCTTTGCAGTCTGCACAGTCGACATTTATGACTTCACTGAGCTTTATTTAATTACTATCTTTTCCATTGTGCAGATAAACCATGGGTGGCGTTTTGGGTTTAGTGCAGGTTGATCAGTCAACTGTAGCTATCAAAGAAACTTTTGGGAAGTTTAATGAGGTCCTGGAGCCTGGTTGCCACTTCTTGCCTTGGTGCATAGGGCAACGGATTGTTGGTTACCTCTCACTGCGTGTGAAACAGCTAGACGTCCGATGTGAAACGAAGACGAAGGTACTCTCATATATCATCATATTTGTACTTATTTAATACCTTGCTGAAGCAATCTTAACAAATGAAAAACACTTACAATGTTCCCATCTGGGTGTTTTCTCTGTTCTACAAATGAAAAACACTTTCCTGCTTCTTTCAACTCTGATATCTTAATCTGTGCCCATTCAGGATAATGTCTTTGTGACTGTTGTTGCTTCTGTCCAATACCGTGCCCTTGTTGATAAGGCATCTGATGCCTTCTACAAACTGAGCAACACAAAGCAACAAATCCAGTCGTACGTCTTTGATGGTAAGTTACCTGTCCACGAAATTTCGCTAAATATTTTGATTACATCCCTTGTCTGTCCAGTTTTAGCCTTATGTTCGTACTTTTATCCTCAGATTTAACTGAAGCTGCAGATTTTCTATTTCATATGGTTGTCAATTTACTGAGATTCACGTGCTTCCTTTAATATGCTTGTTAACACCAGTTTATTGTTTAATTTTTAATCCAAAGGAGAAGATTTGTATGTTTTTTTTACCCTTTTGTGTGCAATTAGTACTCATAAAGCTATGTGTCTTGTTTCAGTTATTAGAGCCACTGTCCCAAAGCTGGAGCTGGACGATGCATTTGTGCAAAAAGATGACATTGCAAAAGCTGTTGAAGAGGAGCTTGAAAAGGTTCTTGTTCACTGTCCTGTTGTCCTAGAGCACAGAGAATATCTTGACTGACCTGATTTGCAAATGTTGTAGGCAATGTCTATGTATGGTTATGAGATTGTGCAAACTCTGATAGTCGACATTGAGCCTGATGTGCATGTCAAGAGGGCAATGAATGAGATCAATGCAGGCATGTGCTAATGATGATTTTCTTTCAATCCACATACATCAGATTAAACTGGCAGCAAAACATATACTAGATGATTTTATGCGTGCTCAGAATTATCTTTTGCATATCTAACATGAATGTGGTTTTGTGAAACAGCTTCTAGGATGAGGTCGGCAGCCAATGACAAAGCAGAGGCCGAAAAGATTCTCCAGATTAAACGAGCAGAGGGAGAAGCCGAGTCAAAGTACTTGGCTGGTGTGGGCATTGCAAGGCAGCGTCAGGCTATCGTGGATGGTCTGAGAGACAGCGTCCTTGCCTTCTCGGAGAACGTCCCTGGCACTACTGCGAAAGACATCATGGACATGGTTCTGGTCACCCAGTATTTCGACACCATGAAAGAGATTGGGGCCTCATCCAAATCTTCTTCGGTGTTCATCCCCCATGGTCCTGGAGCCGTCAAGGATGTCGCATCGCAGATCAGAGATGGGCTCCTCCAGGCCAATACTCTCTAAGTGAGGGTCATGGAGAAGGATAGCTTCTGTTTTGCAAGAGTTGTGAAGTTCTTCATCATTCAGCATTACCCTAAAAACATATTTTATGCGATAGATATTAGGCAAGGTCGTGAATAATTTATCTACGTGTGTGAACTACTGCGTTAAGTTGTGAATTTTACATGGTGTTAACTGCTACCTACATAATCAGACTTGCATGGAGTGGGTTTCTGTAAGACAAGTTTAGCCAGATTCCTGAATGGTACCTGTTGCTACTTGCAAGTGAGCCTGGATGTTTACCAGTCTTATCTTAATTATTATTTGGTGATACTCTACGATGGTGTTTGTGTTTTGTGCCGAGTTTATCTTATTGGCTTTCGAGCCCTTTTCTTTCGGTCATGAGAATGATGTGCAGTTGTTCTCAGAAAGTGGCAACAGCAGATTTTGATGGTCCCGTCATGTGAATGCAAATTGCTACAATTGCAGTGCACACTCTTGATTCCTGATGATGTAAAGTGTATAACTGTACAAGTGCACACTGTAAATTCAATACAGTTTATCAGGCATGTATGTACACAACTACACATGATGAAGATTGGTCTTGTGCAGGTAGCACTGACACTGAATATGCTTGTGACAATGCAACTCTGGTGCCCTGTGTTTAAGGGCACCAGGTTCGCAGGTTTCTGATGGAGCAAGTTGAGCATGGCGATCGCGTATCGGACTTGATGTTGAGACCCAGCAGGTTCCAGGCGTCCATGTACTCCATCCTCCACTCTTCCCGTAGCTCCGCAGAGTCGCGGCACCATTGCCTGGTGAGTGTTAATTCAGGTCACGGGTTACCGATCAAAAATAACTACTCCTATACTGCATACACTGACCAAAACACAAACATGCTCCAGATTTTGTGCTTCAAAAAGGAGGCGTCCGTAAGTTAATCGGGGAGCTCAAACACAGACGTACAGCAGGCAATCTGTCGAACACCGCGCGTGCAGGTTGCAGGAAGAGGGGGAGCTGACCTGCAGACGAGGGAGCAGCTGAGGAGGTCGACGCAGTCCAGCTGCGAGAAGACCCGGGAGATCACGTCCGCCGGCGCCCGCAGCGCGGCCGGCGTGGCGAGGTCACCTTGGTTCGGTGGTGGCGGCGGCGCCATGGCCGATCCCTTGTCCCAACAAGGTCCAGTTCTTGGATTGGCTCCTAGAAATCCTGGAGCTCTCGTCTTCTTCGCGTGTGATTGGTCCCTTGCTTTTGGATGCTAGGCGAGACGAGGAGGTGATTTGTGGATGAAACTGAACCCGATGACGCCGTGTTAGACAAATGGCGGAGGAAATCAGGAGGCGTGCTTAGGAATTGTTCGACTCTGACAGTGATGCGCAAATTGATGTGCACGGTCGGGAAGGTGATGTTTCTGCATATGTGTCTTGCGGCCTGTGGTCGGCAAAGTGATTGATTATTTGGAGATGTTGATTACAGCATCTTAGAGCATTACTAGTAAAGCCCTTAAACCCTCAAACCCCTGAAAATAATCGTTTTTTTTTACAGTTTTCGCCGAAAAAACGCCGTAGACTAGAACCTCTAAACCCTCAAACCCGTAAAAAAAATTAGAGGTCCAACCCTCAAACGACTTTGCAATCTGTAGAAGTAGGGATTGAGGGGAAAATCTCCCCCCAACCCGCACTCCTCCTCGTCGCACTCCTCCTCATCGCGCGGGAGCCAACCGCTCCTTCTCCGCTCCCGCCGCCTCCCGCCGCCTCCCGCCGCGCCGGCCATGGAAGGCCCCAGCGCCGCCGAGCCCCCGGCCGCCCCGCCGCTCCCGCCC
>NC_041389.1:356714524-356738714 GCF_002162155.2 Triticum dicoccoides
CCGGCGCCCGCCCCCAAGAAGAGCCGGCCGAAGGCGGCCGGCCGTGGGCCTCGAGGGGCCGCCAAGGTCGTCGGCTCGTCCCCGGCCATGAAGAAGCCGCGGAAGAAGCCCGCCGCCGCGGCCGCGGCCCCGCCCGCCACCGTCGCCGAACCTCCTCTCGCCGCGCACGAGGCGCTCGAGGAAATGGCAACCCCATCCTCGTTCATGGACCTCCTCCAAAACGCGGAGGTGGACCTCGGAGCTCCGCCTCTAGACCCCTTTAGGGTTGGCGACGACTTGGAGGAAAAGGAGGAAGATGAGGAGGATGAAGGGGATGACGAGGAGGAGGTGGCCGAGATAGGGGTGGAGGCATTCACCGCCGCTTCCCGCCCACACGCTCGGTCGACAAACTACACCGAGGCGGAAGATGTCCTCTTGGTTCGTGCTTGGGCAGCTGTGGGAATGGATGCTACCACCGGCACCGATCAAACCGGTAAACTCTATTGGCAAAGGACCGAGGACGTCTATTGTAGGATCAAGCCGAAGACTAGTGGGTTCATCCATCGCACTTACCGGTCGCTTCAAGGCCGGTGGGAGTTGATCAAGCCCGCTTGTTCTCGTTGGAGTGCGGCCATGGACCAAGTGAGGGATGCACCACCTAGTGGAACCGTGGAGAGTGACTATGTGAGTACATATTTCTTCATTATTTTGATTATGTGTGTGCACTATGCTATTGGTGGGTTCTTATGTGATTTATGTGTGGCAAGCCATTCCCATTTAAGCATGTTTGGTCAATTCTTCAAACCTTTGACAAGTGGAAGTTGAGGGATCAAGAGACCGCACCCAAGAAGTCGGCAATGCTAAGGATGGACGATAGTGAAGATGAGGAGGAGAGGAACGTGGGCAAGCCCGAGGGAAACAAGAAGGGCAAGCTAAGGGTGAAGATGGAAGAAGAGGCGTCAAGCCTAAGGGAGAAGATGGACCACATGATAAAGGCAAGAGAGGAATTGACAACGAAGACATTGGAGATGAAGCTTCTTATCACCGAGAAGAAGAAAGAGGTCAAGCTTGCACAAGTTGAAGAAAAACGTGAAGAAGCAAAGCGCAAGGCCGAGTTGGAGGAGAGGATGATCAAGCTCAAAGAGGCAAAGGTATGGAAAGAACTCATGGTGGAAGAGAAAGAGCACATGATGATGTCCAAGAAGGACATGTATCAAGACCAATTGCAATGGTGGAAGGACTACAAGTAGGACATCACGGAGAGGAAGAGGATGTTTCGTGTTGCGTCCTCTACTTTTTGAGGTGACACTCCGATGAGTAGTTGTGGTGATGGCGGTGTGTACGACTCCACCAGTGCCGATGGAGATGCTTGATGGAGCCCGCTTGTGGTCTAGGAGATGGCGCCGAGGTGCAACTTTTGGTGATGATGCCGATGAGAGGAGAAAGATGATGATTTTGTGATGTAAACTATTAAACCATGCATCAATGATTGTCATTTGGTAGTTTGTTTGGAAGTTGATTGTGTTCTTGTTGTCATAAATTGTGAGATGCCAAATGATAGATTTAAAGGTTGGGGTTGAGGCAAAGACTAGAACCCTCAAATCCAACCCTTAAAGCAGTTTACGAGTTGGGTTTGAGGGTTCTAGTATTTGCCCCTGTTTTTCAACCCTTAAAAGTGTCAAAAAGTGGCACTTCTCAACCCTTAAAAGTGCTTTGAGGATTTAAGGGTTTGAGGGTTCTACTAGTAATGCCCATGTTTTCTCCCCAAACGTTTGAATCGTCCGCCCGATTACTTGGTGACTAGACACTGAAATGACCCAACCGAACCCCATCATCCCTAACCCAAATGGGCAAACTGGCCGGCACCCTCAAACCGAGACTAAATTTGGGGGATTATGAGGGAATTGTGGACGCGCTGGACACTGGTACCCTGCTCCATGTCATACCCGTCCACACGGTCCCACCTACAGCCACCCAATCCTCCTTTCTCTCTCATCTCCCCCGCGTGGAGCACGCAATCGCATCGGCAGAGGAGGCGGTGCCTCGCGGCGGCGACGGGTGGGTGGACGAGGCTACTGATGACGGCGTGGACAAAGGTGAAGCGGTTGACAACCTTGTGCAGCTGTCGCGTGTGTGTGCTGGCCGCAGCCACGGGTGGGCGGACGAGACTACTGATGACGGCATGGACGATGGCGAAGCGGTTGACGACCTCGCGTAGCTGTCGCGTGTGCGTGCTAACCGCATCCGCGGGTGGGCGGACAAGGCTACTGATGACGGCGTGGACGATGGCGAAGCGGTTGACGACCTCATGTAGCTGTCACGTGTGCGTGCTAGCCGCAGCCGCGGGTGGGCGGACGAGGCTACTGATGACGGCGTGGACAACGGCGAAGCGGTTGACGACCTCACGTAGCTGTCACGTGTGCGTGCTAGCCGCAGCCGCGGGTGGACGGACGAGGCTACTAATGACGGCGTGGACGACGGCGAAGCGATTGACGACCTCGCGTAGCTGTCACGTGGGCGTGCTAGCCGCAGCCGCGGGTGGGTGGACGAGGCTACTGATGGCAACGTAGACAACGATGAGGGAAGCGGATGACGACCATGCATAGCTGTCGTGTGTGCATGCTGGCCACAACCGCTTGCAGCCGCGGGTGCGCTGACTTGCTGCTATAGACGCGTGCGTGCCACCACACGCCCGTGATGGGGTTTGTGTGCTCGCCGTCGTAGCCGCGGCCGTGTGCTGGCCACCGTGCGGGTGTGCTGACTGGCCGCTGCAACCGCATGCTGGCCACCATAGCCCCGTGATGGGGTGTGCGCTGGTCGAACTAGCCGTGACTGCATGTTGTCCACTACGCGCCGCGTGCGGGCCTTCAGGGCAACACCAACGCACTACCCCACCTGGTCTAGGAGTGTTCGTATAGGCCAAAACAGACAGACGCCACGGCCCAACGCGCGGCGGCATCAACAAATTTTTTCCGCTTCACATCCGGCCTGCCTCATTTCCACAACAAAATTGCTTCTGGTTTGCGTCCACATGGACAACGAATGGACGGGCACGCGCTTGCTTCTCGCCTGCCTCGGAGACGCGTGGCGGCCGCCCACCTACCTCCACTGGCCAAAATAACTGCGCACGTGTGGCGGGCCCCGGCTGTCAGCCACCCAGCTTCCCCAGTCGTCGTCCTTCTTAATGTGGAAGTCGTGGACCGGCCAGTCCACAGCTTCCATTCTGAGCCCGGTTGCCTCCTCAAGCCCCGACATGAGCGAGCAAACCCTAGCCGCCGACACATCCCTTCTCATCCACCACCTCATCGGCACCATGGGCTGGCATTGGGTTGGCAAGGGGAAGATTGACCGTCGGCACTCCCGCCTCCCACCGGATTTGCTCTACGCTCGTAGGTACACCGTGGATTCCTTGCTGTGGGATACGTGGCTCCGCAACAAGCACAACCTGCGGCAGCAATCCTTTTTTGCCGGACGTCCTCCAACCCGCGTCGGTCACGTCCTGCTCGTACTCGGAGCCCGCCCCATACATGCGGGCATACATGTGTGCACAACCTCACACCGACGCCGTCCCCGTCCCCACCACCACCACCTCCCATGACCGAGGAGGAGGAGTCCGAGCTCACACTACAAAAAAAGACACACCCACGACATTATGGCCCGAACGAGAACTTTTTTGGTCATGGTTATGACACTTTTATGACAATAATTGTGATAAAAACACGTATCATCATAGATGTGGTGGGCTCCTACTTCTATGACAAAGAATTATGACAGAAAATGGGCTTTTCGTCCTGGACGGGCATGAGACACACATGCATGACATTCTTTGGGCCATCCATGACGTAAAAAATCATGATAGAAGTGAGGGCGAGGAAACTTTTGGGGAGTTCCCGGTTACGGTGGGTGGTCGGGCCGAGCGATGTAGTATGGTTTGCACGTTTCTCTCATACCATGTGTGTGCGAGGAGTTCTCTAACTGACCCGAGCGAGGCGTTCGCTTAATGAACTCGAGTGATCGCACTAGCTCACTACGTTACTGAACACACGATCGATCCCACTACATACTGAAGCCGATCGATCGCTTTGTTGCTAACTGAACCCGAGGGATTCCTTCGCTGCTAACTGAACCCTACCTTCCTTCGCTGCTAACTGAACCCGAGCGATCGATCGCTGATGCATGCTGCTTACTGAAGCCATTGCATCAAGCCCCCATGCGAGACATAGCCAGTTGGGTTGCCTCTCGATGAACAGTTCCCGTTGCTGCCGTGCGCATTATACTTAGAACGAGTCGAGATTTGCATCAATCGAGCCCCTTGCACGAGACGTGGTGAGTTGACCTAGCTGGTTGGTTGATTGTGGATGAATAGTTCCTGTTGCTGCCGCCCGCTCATATGCCCCACCCCAGCCGGTGGGGGTTGGATGAATAGGACCCCGTGGTAGTAGGCAGTTGGCGTTGATGAACAAGACCCCGAGGAGGCCGCCACACCCCAACTGGTTGGTAGTGGATGAACATGACCCCGTGGAGGCTAGATGAACAGTAGTCATGGAGGCTGGAGGAAGTCGACGGTGGATGAACATGAGCCCGTGGAGGCTGGAGCGAGGCAGTAGACGGTGGATGGACAGTGTGGAGTCCTGCTTTATGGCACGCCACACCCCTCCCGATGAACAAGACCTTGTTTCAATAGTAGGCGCTCGAAGAGAAGTCCTTTCCTCTGTTTTGTGGTATGCCATACCCCTCCCGATGAACAAGACCCCATTTCGAGTGTAGGCGCTCGAAGAGAAGTCTGTTTTCTTCGTTCTGTGGTATGCAGGCCCCTCCCGATGAGCAGGACCCCGTTTCGACCATAGGCGGTTGGCGAGAAGTCCGTTTCCTCTGTTTTGCGGTACGCCAGACCCCGACTCGATGAACAGGACCCCGTTTTGGTTGTTCCGTCCAAGCCGGTTGGCTTCGGATGAACAAGTGATATCTACTACACAACTTATTATTGTAGACTCATGTTGGGCCTCCAAGCGCAAAGTTTTGTAGGACAGCAGCAAACTTCTCTCAAGTGGATGACCTAAGGTTTATCAATCTGTGGGAGGCATAGGATGAAGATGGTCTCTCTCAAACAACCCTGCAACCAAATACAAGAAATCTCTTGTGTCCCTACCATAACCAATACAATGGTAAATTGTATAGGTGCACTAGTTCGGCGAAGAGATGGTGATACAAGTGCAGTATGGATAGTAGATATAGGTTTTTGTAATATGAAAATATGAAAATAGCAAGGTAGGAAGTGATAAAACATAGCACAAACGGTATTGCATTGCTTAGAAACAAGGCCTATGGTTTATACTTTCACTAGTGCAATCTCTCAACAGTGCTAACATAATTGAATCATATGTCAATCCCTCAACATGCGACAAAGAATCACTCCAAAGTTCTTATCTAGCGGAGAACATAAGATGAAATTGTTGTAGGGTACGAACCCACCTCAAAGTTATCCTTTCCAATCAATCTATTGAGCTATTCCTATAAGTGTCACAAACAACCCTAGAGTTCGAACTAAAATAACACCATATGATATGCATCAATCAAATTTAATGTCACCTAGATACTCCAATGTCACCACAAGTATCTGTGAGTCAATTATACGATATGCATCAAACTACTTCAGATTCATAATATCCAATCCAACACAAAGAACTTCAAAGAGTGCCCCAGAGTTTCTACCAGAGAAAGTAGGACGAAAACGTGTATCAACCCCTGTGCATAGATTACCGCAATGTCACGATAATCCGCAAGTTGGATACCAAAATATATATCAAGTGAATCAATAGGACACCCCATTGTCACCATGGATATCCACATGCAAGACATACATCAAGTGTTCTCAAATCCAAAAAGTATTCAATCAGATAATAGTGAAACCTTAGAGGTAAAAACTCAAATCATCACAACAAGATAGAGAGGGAGAAACACCATATGAACCAACTATATTAACAAAGCCCATGATTACATCAAGATCGTGCCAAATCAAGAACACGGTAGTGGAGAGAGAGAGAGAGATCAAACACAGAGCTACTGGTACATAGCCACTTGTGTCAGTGCATCTAGTGCCACCCCTAGTTGGTTTTGGAGTATTGACGACAAACTTGGTTGAGGGACCAATGTGTTTGTGATATTCACAGAAGAACACATGTAGAAGTCCCTATTGATTCGGTTTACCCATGGAAGATGACCCCTAAAAATGTATGAAGACATTGAAGATAATGGTGGTTCGCGAAGACATTCATGTTGAAGACAATGACACATGAAGACATGTGCTTGAACACAATGCAACGCGAAGACATAGTATTTTGGTAGTTTCATTTTCTTCTTTCCTGAGTCGTAGAAACCACCGAACTGTTAAGTGGGGTCAAGGTAAACAAAGTCAGAAAATTGATGTGATGCTCAACCTAAAATCCTATGTCTTCGAGCAAAGACAATGAGAGAAAATCTCTTCCATAGTTGGTTGAGTCAGCTTTACTTGGAGGTCAAGTCAAGCTGCCATGTGTGTTTCAAATCCGACCATTGGACACGTGTCAGTTGTCCATTGACCTAGGGTCATTTCGGACATATCATGCCAGGTTGCCTATAGGCTATAGATAGCCCACCCCCTTCACCATAAGTTGGTGGCTGCTCCGAGTTAGTGCACGGCCACTGTCATTTGAGAGCAACCCACGTTCGAAGCCTTTGAGAGAGAATCCTTGCAAGGACAAACCCAAAACACCTAGAGATCAAAGTTTTTTGAGCATCACTAAAGTCTTTCTGTTCCGTGAACCGAAGGCTTGTTACACTTGAAGACTATGATCTTCCAGTCGGTTAGGCGTCACGTTCTGAGCATCCAAGAGTCATTGTGGATTGCCGGTGAACGAAGTCCGTGAAGGTTTGGAAGTCTACCTTGAAGACTTACATGAGTGATTGAGTGAGATCTACGGGTCTTAGCTCAAGGAGAATAAGGTGAAGACGTGGTCTTTTGAGTTCAATCTCAGCCTCCCTAACCAGACGTACAATTGTCACAACAACTAGAACTAGTCCAACAAATCAATTATCTTCATCGAGCTGCTAGTTCTATCACCTCACACCTCTACTCTCTATTTAGTTTCATGAACCCTTTGAATGCTCGTTCTGTTCGAAGACATTGTGTGAAGACATTCCCTCTGATTACATCTTTGTATTCACATTATCTTCCTAAAAACTACTCTGTTCTACCTAGTTGCTATATGTATTCACATACTACTTCAATTTTTGTTTGACATTCCAGCATGCCTAGTGTAGTCCATCTTCCACTGTATCTTGTTTAGTTAATGTTTTAGTTTCTCATCTTCGAAGACATTGCCTGTTTTGAAGACTTCCATAAAAATCGCCTATTCAACCCCCTCTAGTTGATAACTAGCACTTTCAATTGGTATCAAAGCAAGGTGCTCCCTTGTTCTGTGTGATTCGGTTTAACAACCTAGAGTTTTAGCTATGTCGACTGCAGGGATAATTAAGGTCTTCGCTGGGTGCCCCGTCTTTGATGGCACTGATTACCCCTACTGGAAGAATAAGATGTGCATGGATCTTGAAGGCATTGGCAACGACCTCTGGTATGTCGTCAGGGTTGGCGTTCCCAAAGTTAGTGAAGGTGTCACCGTTGCTGATGTGAAGAGGTTTTCGCAATTGGACTCGACCGAATATCATCTGTGGTCATCTGACCAAAGGGCAGTATGGCCGCGTGAGTGCTCTGGATTCTGCGAAGTTAGTCTGGGATTGGCTATCCAAGGTCAACGAAGGCATCTCATCTCAGAGAGATTCAAGAATCGGTGTTCTTCACAATCTCTTCAACCACTTCAAGAGGCTTTACAATGAAAATGTCTAGCTTACCTTTGACCGTCTTACTGATATCACCAATGAGCTTCCTGCACTCTGTCCCATAGACATCACCAAGCATGAAGTAGTGAAGAAGCTATTGAGATCACTTGACAATTCCTTTGACACCCTATGATTGATGATCCAAGAATGTCCAGACTTCAAGAAACCGGATCCTGTTGATATACTAGAGAGGCTCAATACTCATGAATTCCAACTGTTTGAGAAGAGAGATACATATGGCCCTAACTATGGGTGATCCCTTGCTTTGAAGGCAAAGGTTGTATCTTCATATGAAGACTCTGACTGCAGTTCCAGTGGCCCTGAAGACTTTGGCAAAGAACTTGCAATGCTTGTGAAGAAGTTCCAGAAGTTCTCTAAGAAAAACCGCTTCAGAAAGTCTTAAAAATACAACTTGAAGAATGTTGAGACTTCCACCCGTGACTACAAAAAGAGAACCTACCACAAATGCAAGAAGCCAGACCACTACATATCTGAGTGCCCTCAATGGGAAAAGGAAACCAAGAAAGTAAGAAGAGGAAGGAATATGACTGAGATGATAAGAAGAAGAAATTCTTAAAGTCTTCATATCACAAGAAGAGTTCATCCGGCAAAGCTTGTGCATTCATCGGCAAGGAAATGGATTCAGATGAGGAGTCTGCTTCAGAGGAGATGGAGGTGGAGCCAGAGGAGGAGTCTGATTCAGGCATGGCAAGCCTGGCTCTATCTTCTGCATTTGTCGCCAAGTCCATCTTCAGCACTGAAGACAATGGTTATGTCACCGACGCTGAAGCCAATGATGACGATGATGACTCCGCTCCTACCTACTACTTCATCACAAAAGGCGCAAAGGTAACTTCATGCGCCACCTACTTTGAAACCTCTAGTGAAGATGACTCTAAATGTGAATCTAAACCTAGCTATAAGACACTTGCTAAAATTGCAACTGAGCAACGAACTGCGATGGAAATGATTCAAATCCTACTAGACAAAAGCGATGACCTGTTGGACGATGAAATGAATCAAACTCAATCCTTAATTGAAGACATAAAAAATCTTTGAATTAAGTATGAGGATCTTCAAAGTCGTCATGAAGCCCTCTCAGCAGATCATGGGAAGCTTTCCTACAATTATCTTCAAAGGAAGCAAGATCTAGAGAAACTGAGAGCTTCTCATGATGATATGTGAACTGAAAACAATTCACTACTCGCTCTACAGACCAGTTCCGCTCAGGAAGAATTTGTGCCTCCTTGCTTAAAATGTCTTGGGCATGGCAATGCTACTTCTTCTGCTGAATGTTCAAATGCTTTTGAGATTGCAATATCTTCAACTGTTGATGTGGTAGATAACCCCTCTTTCGAGGAAACCACTACTATTGTTGATGAGAATGATAGGTTGAAGACATTGCTTGAAGCATGCATGTACAAAATCCTCAAAGGGCATTAGAATCTTTGTGATGTCCTCAAGAAGCAGATTCTAAATTGAAGCCCTAGGAAAGAGGGTGTTGGTTTCGAGAGGAAAATGAATGTTAATGGATCCTACTGGAAGCCTGAGCAGTACCCCAAAACCACCTGGGTTGCTGCAAAGGGCCCTTCAGTGGATCCATCATTACTGCAGGATGCTGCTAACGCGACACTATGATCAGAGACCCTTCGACAAAACTGTGTGCGATGCAATAATCGCAAACTGTGGTGTGAAAAAACCGTCAAAAAGGTGCAAAAAGTTTGTGATGGCGGAGGCATCAAACACGGTTCAGATTTTGGTTACGTGTGCGATGCTGGGCATACGGTTGATCCAGCAGAACTGTTTGCGATGAGGAAGAACAACAGAAACGGGCAGCCATATCAATGTGTGTGCGATATACGGCATACAGTTCCCTCCGATGAACTGTGTGCTATTAGGGAATGCAACAGAAATGGTCAGCCAGATCAAGGTGTGTGTGATATACGACATACGGTTCACTCAGATAAACTGTTTTCAATTAGGCAAGAGAACAGAAACGGTTCATCTTAACAAGATGTGTGTGATATGCGACATTTGTGATCAGCCAAAAGAACACAAACGATTCGTGTAAACCAGATGTGTGTGATACGTAGCAAACATCCCATTCGGATGAACTGTTTGCGATGAGAAATTATAACATGGACGGTTACTATAGTAAGTTCATGTGTGGTTTTGTTCATACAAAAAACTTTGAAAAATGCAAACTAGTTTCTTGCGGTGGCTAGGAGTATCGCACACGATGCGTCTGCGAGTACTTGTGTGCGATGATTAGTAAGTTACACATAATGAACGGCTGCAAGGGTGATATGCTGATCATGGAGTCCGAGAAGACCGTCGTCGGAAGGCCGCCGGCTCAGCTTTTTAGCCTATATTTTATTATAATTGTATGCATAAGTAGGCCGTGAGTGTTTTGTGCCTTGTCGCATGTGGCATTTTAAATTATCCTGAATATGCAAAACAATTATTAACTGTTGCCATTGTAAATTTGCCTCAACGGCGAGCAGAGCGCGCGCGGGGACGCCACGGACCCGCAAAAAAAATTAAAAAAAGCAGGGACGCCACGGCAAGCAACCACGTGGTCAACCTTCTGGCACCCCGTGGGAGATGCGACGACGCATCCATAGGACACGATGTTGATATCATGACTGTGTGTGATAGCGGGCAGACACGTACACATACATCCGAGAACAAGGGCCCACATTTTGGACTTCTGATGCATGTCATACGGTTGATCCAAAAGAACTGTTTGCGATGAGACAGAACATCAAAACTGGGCTTTATGGGCCCAGAACCATCAATAATTTTTGACTTTGTTTCCCATCACATTACAGATTATAACACAATAAGTAATTGCAAATCTGTTCACACAGATCAAACCAATATGTGTTCACACCGATCAAACTAATACGTGTTCACACTTAGCACCGGCCTATAAAAACTACCCACTCAAAATTACTTCACAGTTCCTCTTCTCATCACCCACAAAACTGGTCTTTCCTGTCAAGTCGTTCCGCCATGACCGGTAGGAGGAGTTTCGGGTGGGCATATAACCAGGCAGCAAATACCAAGGCCGCGGAGGCACTAGAGAGGTCCCGCTGCAAAGCGGCAGCCACAACAGAGATGTCCCGGCGTGCTGCGGAGCCCTCGAACAAGCTCTCACGGGCACGCGAGGGCTCTCACAAGCGCAATCGCCATGTTGGCGATCGCGACAAGCTAGCGTTGCTGAAGTCCTTGGCTGGCAATGACGACATTCTCGCTAGCCTCATTAAGCAGCAGGAGCTGGTCGACGGCTTGATGAAGCTGCTCGAGATTAGCGATGCCTCGGTTGACAAGGCGACTGGCCTCGTCGAGTAACCCATGGGTGACAATGCGAAGCTCCTCAAGGCACTCGCGGAGAAGGAGGAGGAGGAGGCTGCTCGTTGGAAGATGCTACATGAGCAGAGCAGTGCCTCGGGGATGATGCTGACAGCGGTCATCGAGGAACCGATGTGTGACTTGAGGAAGCTCCGGATCGAGCGCGAGCAGGAGGTGGAGGAATCCGTGGCTGCTTTCAAGCAAAGCCGTGAGGAATTGAGGAAGGAGCTAGAGGATGTCATCGCCCGGCGATCCATTAAAGAGTAGATATAGTAGCGATCTAGGTCGTTGTCTGCGATTTCCTTCTCTTGCCCCCATGTCTTGCGGACTTTGCCGCATGTGGCATTTAAAGTTATCCGGACTATGTAAGACAATTATTATCTGCGCCATTGTAAATTTGTCGTCATACTATCCATTGCCATTTTATTTGTTGTCGTATTACCTGTTGCCCTGTGTGGCAACTTAAATTAGGTCGGAATATGAGTTGAAAACACGAACAAAGCAAATGCTGCCATGGGATCACAACCAAACACCCTCCGTCCACCCCTAAAAAAACCTCCGTCCAAGCGCTTTAATTAACCCATTAATGGAGAATTTTGAGCAAGGCGGGCGGTGGCTGGTGCATGGAGGTCAAAGAGCTCGCTTCCTGGTGAGCATGGGCGGCCTTGCTGCTCACACGTGTCCCGTCGAGCCTGTGAGGTGGAAAGGATGCACGCGCCCCGTCGAGCCTGCGTGGCGTACTGCTCGCACGCGTCTCGTCGAGCCTGCACGGTGGACTTCTCGCGCTCGTCCCATCTAATCAAACAGCTGCATGCACGCCACCGATTATGGTTAAATATTGACACGTTCATATAATACACCTGTTTGTGACATTAACGTGTCAGCTTATTGTTTCAAAAAGGACTTCGTTGGCTACTAATGTGTGCGCCTCTTCTCAAACTGGACGATTTTTTTTACCACGCCATATATGTGCCATGTCATGAAACCATGCCAAGTTTCATGTTTTTTGGGTGAGTTTTTGATTTACTAGGATTTAAAAACCGAGATTCTCAATGTTTCAGGATAACGACAAGTTTGTAATTCATTCCCATTCCTTAAATGAGACCTAAACATGCACCCAATGACACATGTACGATTTCCCACCCGTTTTGCTTCACTGGAGCATGTGCTTGTAGTTCAAATTTGAATTATAGACTACATTTAATGCGCAGAAAACTTAATTAGTAATATATACAATGGCCAAACGAACCCTAAACAGTTTCAAATTTCGGCACGACACTCCTGTTATTCTATGTTGCCTGTAGAAAACAAAGTTCAAGGCTTGAAGGGGCAGCGATTATCGTTTCGCCCACCGAAACCATGAGGGTTGTGAGAAGCTTCGGTTTGTAAGAGGCTCGTAATATAGCTTCGCCCAAATTTGACAATTATATGTAGTGACACCCTGCCAAGTTTCACGATCTCCTGGTGAGTTTTGGATTTACAGAGATTTATAAACCAAGGTTCACAATGTTTGTGGCCAAGGTAGGACTGCGAGACGGTTGAATTCATTCCCATTCGTTCAATTGTACCTAAACATGCACCCCAAGGACACACATGTACATTTTTTCTATCCATTTTGGTGCATTGGAGCATGTATTTGTAGTTCAGATTTGGCTTATGGACATGAAATGCCTAGAAAACACAATTAATGAATAAAAAGGGTCAAACGAACCATGAATAATTTCAAAGTTCAGTGCGAATCTCCCGTTGTTCCGTGTTGCATGTAGAAGAAAATACGAGGCTAGAAGAGGGAGGGATTATCGTTTGGCCCACAAGGGGACACGTTTCCTATCGAAACCACGAGGGTTCTTGCGACAAGCTCTAGTTTGTAAGTGGTTTGTAATAAAGCTTGGCCCAAATTGGCAATGGTTTTACCATGACATATATGTGCCATGACGTGACACCTGCCACCTTTGATGACTTTCTGGTGAGTTTTGCATTTATAGGGATTTAAAAACCGAGATTCCAAATGTTTGAGGACGAGCCATGACGCCGGTAAGTTGTAATTCGTTCCCATGCCTGGCATGGAACCTAAACATGCACCCAAGGACACATGTATAATTTTTCTACCCATTTTGGTGAACTGGAGCATGTATTTGTAGTTCAGATTTGAATTATTGACATTAAATGCCTAGGAAACTCAATCAGTGTATAAAAAGGCCAAACAAACCCTGAATAAGTATAAATTTCAGCATGGATATCATGTCGTTACATGTTGCCCATAGAAGAAAATACAATGCAAAAAGAGGCAGTGATCATGTTTCGACAACAAGGGGAACATGTTTCCCTATCAGAACCACAAGGCTTCTTTGAGAGAAGCTCCAGTTTGTAAGAGGTTTGTAATAAAGCTTGGCCCAAATTGGACAATGTTTTTCCCATGACATATATGTTCCATGACGTGACACCATGCCTACTTTCATGACTTTCTGGTGAGTTTTGGATTTACGGGAATTTAAAAACCGATATTCCAAATGTTTGAGGATGAGCCAGGACGCCTATATGGTTGTAATTCGTTCCCATTCCTGGCATGGGATCTAAACATGCACCCAAGGACACATGTATAATTTTTCTTGCCATTTTGGTGAACTGGAGCATGTATTTGAAGTTTAGATTTGAATTACGGACATTAATTGCCTAGGAAACTTAATTAGTGTATAAGAAGGCCAAACGAACCCTGAATAAGTTTAAATTTCAGCATGGATATCCTGTCGTTCAATGTTGCCCGTAGAAGAAAATACAAGGCAAAAAGAGGCAGTGATTATGTTTTGACAACAAGGGGAACATGTTTCCCTATCGGAACCACGAGGCTTCTTTGAGAGAAGCTACGGTTTGTAAGAGGTTTGTAATAAAACTTGGTCCAAATTGGATAATATTTTTACCATGACATATATGTGCCATGACGTGGCACCATGCCTACTTTCATGACTTTTTGGTGAGTTTAGGATTTACGGGGATTTAAAAACCGAGATTCCAAATGTTTGAGGATGAGCCAGGACGCCGGTACGGTTGTAATTCGTTCTCATTCCTGGCATGAGACCTAAACATGCACCCAAGGACACATGCATGTATAATTTTTCGAGCCATTTTGGTGAACTAGAGCATGTATTTGAGGTTCAGATTTGAATTATGGACAATAAATGCCTAGGAAACTCAATTAGTGTATAAAAAGGCCAAATGAACCCTGAATAAGTTTAAATTTTAGCATGAATATCTTGTCGTTCCATGTTGCCAGTAGAAGAAAATACAAGGCGAAAAGAGGCAGTGATTACCGTTTCCCCCACAAGGAGGACACGTTTCCCTATCGGAACCATGAGGCTTTCTTTGAGAGAAGCTCTGGTTTGTAAGAGGCTTGTTATAAAACTTGTGCCAAAATGGACGAAAAAAATTCCTCGACATATATGTGCCATGTCATGATACCATGCCAAGTTTCACAATTTTCAGGTGAGTTTTGGATTTACTGGGTTTTAAAAATTGAGATTCTTCTCACGAAATGTTTTCTAATAGCACACGGTTCACTCACGAAAGCAGTGTGCCTACCAAACCATGGTCGATGCCCCATCCTCCTCCCACCTGCTGTGCGCGTGATCTGAGCCGTGCGTTCTGATTGGCCAGAACCCAAACCCCACAGATCGTACATACACATCGTTGGATGCTCCCATATCGAACGTCAACCCTCAGCCCTTTCGACAACACATGCAATACATGGGTAAGCACTATGCGCATGCGTCGTGCTAGTTCACGCTTCCTTCTCTTTTACGTTTTCTAAATAGGCTATCGTTTCCCGCCACTCCTCTCATCGGTTTCCCGCCTCTTCTCCCATCGGTTTCCTGCTACCAGTGTTAGTGCTCATTGAAGGCTAGGCGGCGACACACCAGCCATGTAAATATCGCAAACAGTTTCTAAAAGTACAAAAGTGTGTGATAGGAGGGAGTAGGTCCCATAGGGTGACCAGCGTGAAACGCCTTAATGGCAAGGAGGCAATTCCTCAGCAAGGGGCAGCTTCCCATCCGCTAGCCTAGTCGAATAGAACACAGAAGTTAAGCATGCTCGGGCTAGAGTAGTCCAAGGATGGGTGACCCGGTGGGAATTTGCACATCTCAAGCTTCATTTAAATGCCATGACACGGTCATTATAGAGATAAATATCTCTATAGTGACCTATCATGGCAATTATATAAACCTTGGGATCCTTGTTTTGCTAATTTGTAGACTATGTTTTTATTGGTTATTTTTTTGCTGTAAAATTACCACGACTGCGCAAGCGCGAGCAAATGGTGCAGGTACTGGCTTAACCGTGTGCAATGCAAGTGCGCTGTAAAATCACCATGACTGCGGAAGCACGAGCAAATGGTCCAGGTACTGGCTTAACCGTGTGTGATGCAAGTGCGCTATAAAATCACCACGACAGCGCAAGCGCGAGAAAATGGTGCAGGTATTGTCTTAACCGTGTGCGATGCAAGTGTGCTGTAAAATCACCACGACTGCGCAAGCGCGAGCAAATGGTGCAGGTACTGGCTTAACCGTGTGCGATGCAAGTGCACTGTAAAATCACCACGACTGCGCAAGCTAAAGGTGGGTAAGTTTATTTAGAAATTAGGACGAACGTGTGCGATAGACCAACTAGCTAGAAATATAAAAACAAACTACCCGCCTTGAGCGTTTCAAAAATCGGCGGTTCCCCCACTTTTCCTTATTATCATACACGCATATTCTTATTGGACCGTGTGCAATCTTGGGCACTCCCGCCCCGCATCAATTCCTTTACCCAAATTTTAGTAGCCGCCTGTCACATCCCTAGTTCTGGGTTGCGTAGTGCTAGCATCTGGTGTTGCATCATGTTTAAATCTCCCAGAAAGTTGAAATGGGGATGACAGAACCCCCAGCACCCTCCCCCCTTAAACCAACTAGGGTTTACTAAAACCTTTTTCAATGAACCTGAAATGCCCTTCTAAAATGTTCATCATCTTTGCCTTGGGTTAGAACCTCTGACAAAAATGGTGCACACTTTTCTAGGACATCATAAGGTCACTGAATTAAATCATATAATATTTGCATTTGGGCATTAAAATGCTATATAATATTTTAAATGTCCAAATATTCATGAACTGAAATGTTTACTGTAGGATATATTTCCAACAGTGGTCATGAGCAGTTGCATGATTTTTGGGATTGATTTAGTATTTTTAATAAAGCCATAAAGCTGCAGAAAAATAGAAAACATAAAATAAAAGAGAGAGAGAGAGAGAATCTTACCTGGCCTCACTGTGCAGCCCACCAAGTCAGCCCAGCTGTGGCCCAGCACTGTAGCTGGCCCAGCCCAGCCGCCCCACCGTCTTCAACCTCCTGCCAGTAGGCACGAGGGCGTGTGCCCCACGCGCGCGGCCACGCGCTTCGGCCAGCTCCTGCTTCCCGCCGCCTCCTCGACGTCGCTTTGGACGCCACGTAGTCCCCTGCTTCCCTTTGGCCTCTCCTCTCCACGCAGCTCTCTCTCTCCCATCCCCCTCTGCTCTCTTCCCGAATGGAGCTCATCGACGCCGACGACCACAGCCGCGGCCACCGGCGACCCCACGCATCGCCGACGTGCCAAGAAGCTTCACCTCATCCCCCTCTTCCTCCTCATCGAGCCACATGGCACCTGAAGGCCCTGGATGCCGCCAGCACCGCCGTTTTCCCCACTGGTCGCCGTGGATCCTCGCCATCAATTTGGGAGATGCAGCTCTTCCCTGACCTCGCTGTCGCCTCTGCTAGCCCTGCTGTGAGCTTCTCCCTCTATCCCCCCTGTTACCTCACCCCAGGCCCAGACACGGCCACCACCCGATGCGCCATCGAGCTAGCTTTCCAACGCGCCTAGCCGCGCGTCATTTGGAGCACCATAGAGGAAACCCGAGGCACAAGTACGCCGCGGACCTCGCCGGCCACTAACCGCCGGCGAGTTTGACTCTTTGACCAGGGGATTTGACCTCCCCTGCGTCACTGACATGTGGGCCCGGACCCTGCTAAATTTTGGTTAAGCTAATAACTAAATCTAGTTTAGCCACTGACTCACTCACATACGGGCCCCGCCCGACTAATTAAACTAGATTAGGTTTAATCTATATTAGGATTAGCCGCAGTCACTGACTGATGGGTCCCACGTGTCAGGTTTGACCCTGGCGGACCTGTTGACCTGCTGACGTCACCCCAACGTCATGCTGACGCAGTAACTCTTTTCTGGAACTTAAATAAATCCTAAATGATTTATTTATTTCATAAATTGTTTAAAACTTCAATAATTCATAGAAAATTAACCGTAGCTCCAAATTAAATAATTTATATATGAAAAATGATCAGAAAAATCCAAAGAATTTGTTTATGGCATTTGCATGCATGTTAGAGCAACTTATGTCCTATGTTTAGGACAATTCAATTAAATGACATTTAAACCTTCACATATGGAGTTTGAATTTGAACCTAGGGTTGAAACGAACCCCATTTAACCTGCTGCTAGTTGCATTAGCTCAAATCATAGCATATTGACATGTCATGATCATGCATAATATTGTGCATTACATTGATTGTGTTTCTTCTTTGTTTGTCGGTGCTTGTCCCCTCTCAGTAGACGTGTACCGACGATGTGAATGATGACACCGATGAAGAGATATACTATCTTCAGAAGTGCCAGGCAAGCAAACCCCCCTTGTTCATTCCGATACAAACCCACTCTCTCTCCCTGCTCTCTTTTACTGCATTAGGACAACAACGATTCAACTGTTACATGATGCGGAAGTTGAACCCCTTTCCTTTGCATGACCTGTCATTGCCACAGTAAATAGATGAAATCCACTAGCATGAGTAGGAGTTGTTTGAGCCCTGATGTGCCTACTCATTCACGCTTGTTTGTGATGCCTGCTATTGCTTAGAGTTGAGTCAGGTCTGATTCATCGGGGATGAAGTGGAATGTGGTGAACATGTCCTACTGTTGAGAGCTAAGTGTGTGAACACGATTTGGTAAAGGTAGCAGTGAGAGGCCATGTAGGAGTACATGGTGGGTTGTCTCATTGAAACCGTCCTCAGGAACTGAGTTTTGTGTTTGTGATCCCTGAACAGCTACTACCACACATTGGGTTCCGGTAACTCAGCCCCTCTCGGCTTATTAATCAACTTGATCTCTCTCCAGGAGTTGCAACTAGTTTCTGGTGTTTGTAGGTAGTGCTAGTAGTCTACCAAGTGGCACCCGGTACAGGTGGGCTTGGGACAGACTAGGCACAGTGGCACGGTATACCAAGTGGCACCCAGATGGTGGGCTTTGGAACCCTGCTCACATCGTTTTGGGCCGTGAGCGACACCCCGGCCGGATCTCCTTGCAGATGGAACCCGAATAGGAAATAAACCTGGACGAGAGACTTGTGTGGTTAGTCAGGTCGTGGCCGACACCCTCGCTGGGCTTACGCTTGAAGGTTGCCGAGTACATGTCGTGTAAACGGCGATAAGTGGTGAGAGCGTGTGTGAAGAAGTACACCCCTGCAGGGTTAACATTATCTATTCGAATAGCCGTGTCCGCGGTAAAGGACTTCTGGGTTGCCTGTACAGTTCATAGACAAGTGAAAGTGGATACTCTAAAATACGCAAGATAAGCGTGAGTGCTATGGATTGCATTCTCGTAGGGAGATGGGAGCGGATCCATAGTGGTGTATTGTTATGGTGAATACGTGGACTCGTGTGCGCCACCTCAAAAGGGTTACTTGCAGTCGTAGTTCAGGATAGCCATCGAGTCAAAGCTGGCTTGCTGCAGTTAAACCCCACCACCCCTTTGTTGATAATTGTGCATATGTAGTTAGTTCTGATGTAAGTCTTGCTGGGTACATGTGTACTCACGTTGCTTAATTTATGTTTTTGTAGAGAGACTTCAGTCTTGCTAGTAGTTCCACGTGGACTTCGATGTTTAGCTTGTTACCTCAGCTACGATCTTGTGCCCTTGGCAGGATCTTGTAGATAGTCAGGCTTCTCAGCCTTTTTCATTTGTAGATGTCTGTACTCAGACATATTAAGCTTCCGCTTGTGCTTTGACTTGTATGCTCTGAATGTTGGGTCATGAGACCCATGTTTGTAATATCTCGCTCCACGGAGCCTATTGAATAAATACTTGAGTTGTAGAGTCATGTTGTGATGCCATGTTGTATTTGCACATATCGAGCATATTGTGTGTATGTTATTGAAATGCTTGGTATGTGTGGGATCTGACTATCTAGTTGTTTATCCTTGGTAGCCTCTCTTACCGGGAAATGTCTCCTAGTGCTTCCACTGAGCCCTGGTAGCTTGCTACTGCTCCGGAACACTTAGGCTGACTGGCATGTGTCCTTCTTCGTTCCTGTGTCTGTCCCTTCAGGGAAATGTCACGCGGTGACTACCGGAGTCCTGTTAGCCTGCTACAGCCCAGTTTATCGGAGTCCTACTAGCCCAGTTGCTACAGCCCAGTTTCACTCGCTGATGACTGACACATTCGTTGCTGGGTCATGTATGCTTGTCCCTGTAAGTTAGTGCCACTTTGGGTTCACGACTAGCCATGTCAGCCCGGGAACCTTGTCATATGGATGCTAGCGACACTATCATATACGTGTGCCAAAAGGCGCAAACGGTCCCGGGCCTGGTAAGGCGACACCCATGGGAATACCGTGCGTGAGGCCGCAAAGTGATATGAGGTGTTACATGCTAGATCGGTGTGCCATTGAGTCGGTGTCCTGACACCGCCATACTTCAACCGTCGCCCACACTCCTCCAGCACCGACCTTATAATAAAATTGCAGTAGCCGAGGCATTTGAACCATCGCCCTCCCTCGTCCACCACCATCTCCACCCATCATTACTAAAATTTTCAGTAGCCGTGGTGTATCCTCAAACACCACCATCCCCCTCCCTCCATAGTCCCCCATCCACCCCCTCCCTCGAACCCTAGCTCGCAGCCGCCACCGGCGCTGCTGCCAACCCATGCTGGTCTGCCCGTTCCTCCTAGCTTAGATAATAAAGTTCAGGTTACCCAGCGATTCCCATACCGTTGCCCCACTCCCCTGAGTTTTTAGATGAGGCCTGCGGTGTCCCTCCCCACTAGATCCACATCCCCTGCTCCAGAATGTCACAGCCTAAGCTCGACCCCATATCCCGGGGAGCCCGACGAGCATTCGGCCAAGATGAGGTTTATCATGGCCTCTCTGGCGGACGTTGGAGAGGTGGCCGCCATTCGCCCCGACCTGTCGATCCTAGAGCAACACGTCGCTGCGGAAGCCGGCGAAGACGTTGACTACGTTGCCATGTCGAAGGCTTCATGTCAGCGGGCTTGCATATTACTGTATCTCGGGAAAGCTAGCTATGACATCAGGCTCATCGACAGCGACGGCTTCACGCGGGCCATGTCATAGGTTACGTGGTCCATCCCCAACCCCTCTGGTTCAACCACCGTCGAACTCTTCGACGACCCTGCCGCTGATCTCCTCCACCAAGCGGTCAAGGATTTGCGATCCTTATACGCCATCGAGCCCATTTTGTCATTTCTGAAGAACACGTTCTACGGCGGCATCTTGGGATCCTCAATTGCCAAGTTAGATCTCATCGACCACGACGATGACCATGAGGAGGGCACCCACAAAGGTTCTTCCAAGGTGAAACAACCCATCTGTGACATCAGAGAGCGCACCATGGGTCCATGCTCTTCCAACTAGAAGGATCCCGTCCATGAAATCTGAGGCAACATCCTATCAACAAATCTTACCTTTTCTAGCTTGCCAACCCGTACCCTTTGTTGTAGTAGCATTTGCTGTGCGGTGCTATAACTGTGTCATGTTTAATTATTTCAGTTATGCAAAAATGTATTGTTCAATAGGTCTATGTGATGCTTAAGTATGAATTGTCCACTTCAGTTTCATGAATGGCTATATTTGGTTGTTTATAGTGAGTAGATGCCTTGTTTATCTGTGTTTGGTTGTTAGGTTGGTTGCAGTGAGCATTTTTTCAGTCATCAAGCCAATGCCTTGTTTATATGTATTTGGTTCTTAGTTTGCTTGCAGTGAGCATTTGTCCAATTATCAAGTAAATGCCTTGTTTATCTGTATTTGGTTGTTAGGTTGCTTTTTTAGCATTTGTCCAGTTTTCAAGCAGATGCCTTGTTTATCTGTATTTGCTTATTAGGTTGGTTGCAGTGAGCACTTGTCCAGTTTTCAAGCATATGCCATGTTTATCTGTATTTGCTTGTTAGGTTGGTTGCAGTGAGACTCTGTCCAGTTTTCAATGGCTATATGTGGTTGTTATACTGATCATTTATGCCTTGTTTATTTCAGTCATTCACAATGTGTTGTTCATTATGTGCAAGTCGGAACTGTACCACTCAAGTGCATCAATACCAGTTTGAATGGCTATATTTGGTTCCAGTTATGTCTAGTGTAGTTAACACATGCCCTTTATTTCAGTTTTACACATTTATCCAGTGATGTTTAAGCATTACCTATGTTCTATTCATTTTCAACAATACCAGTTTGAATTGCAATATTTGATGGTTGTTAAGCCTGCTGTTGGTAACATTGCCTTCCATTTTATATATGCTTTAACAGCATGCTGAAACCAACACATTCAAGCTATCATTTGGAGGAGATGTTGTTTACCTTTGCTATATTTGTTTGATGTTAAGGTTGTTGTACTTATCATGCCTTTCCACTACTTATGCAGGACAACAACGAGAGTGGCCACCATTTTCCACCGAGGATAGCTTCATCCCTCGGCTTGTACTCCCCCGTCGTTTCGTAATGTAGTGCATATAGATCCAGGCCTGGACACTTGTTAGCTTCTAATATTGACTTGTTGCCTGTAGGTACATATGCCCTTGGCAAGGATCCACGCATCGACCCTTTTTGCGTATGGGGCAACGAGATATTCATGAACAAGCATCAAGTGAGGAATCTGATAAGGATTATTAGCAAAAAGATATGAATGGTGGCAAAAAAATTATTTGTTTATGCTCTATCCAACACAACAGTGAGCTGTAGGATGGTAACTACAAACTCTACATCCTTCTCTTTTTACTGCCCATAATGAGTTGTTAGACAACAATGTCTGAATCTTTTTCGTTCGAAGTGGTTCTCGAAGCAGTTCACTCAAGATTACCTCGCAAAGTATATGATTGGTGGACACGCAATGAAGGTTAAAGTATTTCATCCAGACTACAATGAGCATCGAGAAGTCGCAATGAAGATAGTGAAGGATGGATGGGCAGCCATCACAAGGGGTTGGCCTAGAGTCGTGCACGCATTACGTATGGAGGAGGGCACAATATGGGCATTCTGCTTCAGCTTCTCCAACAACCAGAATGTCTTTCGCCTCTCTCTTTACAGTCTTTAGTACAACTGTGGTTCATCATTCTTTACTTGGTGCTTCTGTAGTTCTTCAGTATATGTACATGTGCATCGAATTATCCATTCGTGGTTGAACCTATATTTGTAATAAACATGGTTGGATATGAAATAAGTGATTGCCTACTATCAAATTCAAAACATATGATTTTTAAATTAGGGATTAATAAGGGATTAATTAGGGATTACACTACACACGGTTGGCGAAAGCGAAACGTCCGTGATAGACGTGGAGATCAGACACGTTTCTATGATCCGCTACGTGTGCGATCAATCTCCACTGCACACATGATCAGCCAAGAAAAAACATGTGCGATCAATCTCCACTGCACACACAATCAACCAAGAAAATACGTGTGCGATTAACAACAAGATCGCACATAGTTCTTTCTTATTAAATGTTTGTGATAGTCACCTTATCACACACGCTTCGAAATTATAGACTGTTTGTGATGTTGTGCGCATCACAAACGTTTAGTACTTCTTGGATTAACTGTGTGGGATGTACATACTAACGGAAATGTATTCCTTGGATGGACTGTGTGGAATGTACATACGAACAGAAACGTTTACCGGGGACTGACTGTGTGGGATGTACTTACAAACGGAAACGATTTTGCCTGTATAATTGTATTTTTTTAGCACTACTACACGTATAACCGTATTTGAGCACTCGTCGGTCGCACACGACCTCATTTTGCCGAGCGTGTGTGCCAGGAGGGCATATCCCCGATGGTTTCTGGGTCATGTGGGAAGGACCCCCCTATCGCCCACACTCACTTGGCGACAGTTCCAAATGCCGTTGCGGAAAGGGGTTAAAAACCATTTGTATAGCACCAAGGCGTACCAGTGCATCCACATTCACTGGCTTTAACTGTGATAACCCCATCATCATTGATGAGTCCTTTGAATCCAACTATAAACTGTTCAGAAATCAGAATGGTGAAGTGTTTGCCAAGTTTATTGGAACTAACTGTAGTAGTGGGTCTCCTATGAAGAAGATCTGGGTACCTAAAAGTCTTCTTGAGAAGCTCCTCGTGAATGTCATCATGACATCACGTGGGAAGAAGACAAACCCTAGACCAAATACTTCATATGTCCCAAAGTCTTCATACAATAAGAAGACCTCATATGGTCACCCTAACATCAATGTTTTGCAGGGAATCATCAGGATCATGAATATGAGCATAATTCTTTGAACCATTATGTTCAAAAATTGAAGAACTTCTGTGCTTATTCATTTGAGTACTACTCACCACCCGTGAAACTATTTTCTAGGGCTTCAAAGCCAAAGTTCTCAAATGTTGCTCTTCGAATCATTGCTTCTAAGCCACCCTTCAAATGTGAGTGGTTAAGAAGAATTAACTTCTCTTGCTGGATCGGGCCTCCAGCCGAAAAGCACTGGACTTTGAAGACAATGTTGGAGACCTAATGAAACTTGTGGGGCGCAAGATCAAATGCTCCAATGGACTTACTATGTCCCCCCCCCCCCATACTCAACTTATGCTAAAAGCATCACGAATTCATACCCATTTGACATTTGGAAGTCTATGACAGTACTTCACATCTGCT
>NC_041389.1:356739281-356783965 GCF_002162155.2 Triticum dicoccoides
CACTGGACTTTGAAGACAATGTTGGAGACCTAATGAAACTTGTGGGGCGCAAGATCAAATGCTCCAATGGACTTACTATGTCCCCCCCCCCCATACTCAACTTATGCTAAAAGCATCACGAATTCATACCCATTTGACATTTGGAAGTCTATGACAGTACTTCACATCTGCTATGGACTAAAATGCTAATCTTTCATGTAGGAATAGGTCTCTGGCCAATGCTCATTTGTTTCTAAAGACAATGCATGGGACCTGAAAATTTTTGTTGGACGCAAGATAAAATGTCGAAATGGTCTTACCATTTATTTTGTCCACGGGATTCTTGATGATTGTCCTATCATATCCTCCACTAAACTTACCTATACCAAACGCCTTTATCGATACATGTTTGTTTTTCACAACAGTCTTGGTGAAGAATATCCTACTAACTGCTCTGCAGGGTACATCTTTGAAAGCCACTAAATGGATCCTGAACAGTGGTTGCACTAACCATATGACTGGTGACCGAAGTCTTCTCATGAACTCAACTCTTTGACCATCTTCACAAAGTTATATCACATTTGCTGACACTGGGAAAAGCAAGGTATTGTGTCTAGGTAGGGTTGCTATCTCAAAGGATCAACACATGGATAAAGTGATGCTTGTTGAATCCCTTGGATACAACCTAATGTCAGTCTCTATGCTTTGTGATCTTGATATGATTGTCACCTTTGGAAAATATCGATGCCTTGTCCTAATGGCTGAGGGAGTCCCGAATTAGGGGGTCCTCAGACAGCCGGACTATGTACTTATGCCAGACTGTTGGACTATGAAGATACAAGATTGAAGACTTCGTCCCGTGTCCTGGTGGGACTCTCCTTTGCGTGGAAGGCAAGCTTGGCAATTCGGATATGTAGATCTCCTTCTCTGTAACCGACTCTGTGTAACCCTAGCCCCCTCCGGTGTCTATATAAATCGGAGGGTTTAGTCTGTAGGACAACAACAATCATAATCATAGGCTAGCTTCTAGGGTTTAGCCTCTACGATCTCGTGGTAGATCAACTCTTGTAATACTCATATCATCAAGATCAATCAAGCAGGAAGTAGGGTATTACCTCCATCGAGAGGGCCCGAACCTGGGTAAACATTGTGTACCCCGCCTCCTATTACCATTAGCCTTAGACGCACAGTTTGGGACCCCTACCTGAGATCCGCCGGTTTTGACACCGACATTGGTGCTTTCATTGAGAGTTCCACTGTGTCGTCACGGTAAGGCTTGATGGCTCCTTCAATCATCCACAATGATGTGATCCAGGGTGAGGTTTTACTCCCCGGATAGATCTTCGTATTCGGCAGCTTCGCACTGCGGGCCAACTCGCTTGGCCATCTAGAGCAGATCGATAGCTACGCCCCTGGCCATCAGGTCAGGTTTGGAAGCCTGAACTACACCTCCGACATCCGTGGAGACTTTATCTTCGACGGATTCGAGCCCATGACAGGTGCGCCGAACAGTCACGAGAAGCATGACTTAGATCTGCCATCGGACGGTGTTCAGGAGATCACACACGCGGTTGCCCCGGCTCTTAATCCGGAGCAGATCATGCCATCCGAGGACGGGTGGATGGACCCCGCCACGGAGGCCGCACACTCAGCGGCGTTAGAGCCGAACACAGACTTCGCCTCCAATGAGGTCTGTATCATCAGACCCTCGGACTCATCTCCGGCCATATGCTCCAAACCACGTGCATTTGTGCTTATCGAATCTAATTGGGCACCGATTATGGAGTTTACCTCCACGGATATCTTTCAGCACTCGCCCTTGGGCGACGTGCTAAATTCACTGAAATCTCTCTCCCTGCCAGGAGACTCTTGGCCGAACTATGTCCGGCTTGAGTGGGAAACGGGCGACGAAGAAATTCGTTCCCCACCCACCACCCACTTAATAGCCACTGTCGATGACTTAACCGACATGCTTGATTTCGACTCTGAAGACATCGACGGTATGGACGACGATGCAGGAGAAGAACAAGAACCACCGCCTAAAGGGCGCTGGACAACCATCTCATCATATGATATATACATGATGGACACACCCAAAGAAAATAACGACGAGGAACGGAAGGATGCAACGGAGGATAATCCTCTTGAGAAGCAACCAAAGCAACGACGTCGGCGCCGCTCTAAATCCCGCCACAGTAAAAACAGCGATAACAGCACAAGAAAGAATAACACCCTGGTTGACTCCAAAGGCAACGCCGACCCCATGAACCCAACGATGGAGCAGGATGAGCCAGGGGATGACAAACATATTCTGGGGCCGCTGTCCGATCATAGCGATGGCGGAGATAAAACTCATAAACCTGTCTTCGGAGAGGAGAACAGTGCGGACGATGATGCACTCATCATCCTGGAAAGGCACTTGGAACAAGAGAACCTCCATAGAAGGCTTATCGCCACCGCGAGGAACTTGAAGAAGCACAAGCAAAGGCTTAAGGCCGCACAGGATACGCTCAACCGCAGATGGAACAAAGTGCTCGACACTAACGAAAAACACGGTGGCGATCGCCACAAAAAGAGCTACCCAAAGCGCAAGTTTCTGCCCGAATTTGACGACGAGGCTATAGAGCCCATTCCGCCGAAAAATAATACGGCCGATCTGTCGGATAGACCACCCGTGGCCGCGACAGAGGCGGCTAATGATGCCGCACGCAAGTCAGCACACGATTTATGTGAGCACTTGGACAAAAAAGCCGATATGACCAGGTCCATCTATGGATCTAGGAAGCGCACTCCGGTGCAGGATCGCGGCCGCCAAAATGACTATACTGATCGAATACCAGCTCGGAATCAACACCGAACACTACAACTGTCGGAAGCATGCCATGACATATCCAAATACAGGGGTGCCGCACACCCCCTGTGCTTCACCTATGAGGTGCTGGACCATGAATTTCCAGAGGGATTTAAGCCCGTAAACATAGAGGCATACAACGGAACGACAAACCCTGCAGTCTAGATTGAGGACCTTATTCTTCACATCCACATGGCTCGCGGAGATGATCTACACGCCATCAAATACTTGCCCCTCAAGTTGAAAGGACCAGCTCGGCACTGGTCTAAAAGCCTCCCCGAAAAACTCAATTGGAAGTTGAGAGGAACTTGAGGATGCTTTCAGGGCTAATTTTCAAGGGACCTATGTCCGACCTCTGGATGCAGATGATTTAAGTCACATAATTCAACAACCCGGAGAGTCAGCCCGTAAGCTTTGGAACAGATTTCTCACCAAGAAGAATCAAATCGTTGATTGTCCGGATGCCGAAGCCTTAGCGGCTTTCAAGCATAGTCTCCGAGACGAATGGCTCGCCAGACACCTCGGCCAAGAAAAGCCGAGGACAATGGCAGCCCTAACAAGCCTTACGACCTGCTTTTGTGCGGGCAAGGACAGTTGGTTGGCCCGCAGTGGCACCAACGACCCAGGCACATCCGAAATCAGGGATGGCAATGGGAAGCCGCGATGCAATAAAAACAAGCGTCTAAACAATGAAGACATCCCAGAAAACACGACGGTAAACGCCAGATTCAGGGGCTCTTGACCTGGTCAACAGAAAAATCCATTTAAAGACAGCAGAGATGGACCGTCTAGCCTAAACAATATTCTAGACAGATTATGTCAGATTCACAACACCCCTGAAAAACCTGCAAATCATACCAACAGAGAATGTTGGGTCGTCAAGCAGGCCGACAAGCTAAACGCTGAACACAAGGGGAGGGAGGCGCCAAGTGAAGACGAGGACAAACAGTGCCAGCCGAACATTGGGGGACAGAAAAAATTTCCACGAGGGGTCAAAACAGTGAACATGATTTACGCAACCCACATACCAAAGAGGAGGCGCAAACGCACACTCTGAGACGTATACGTTGTAGAACCAGTTGCCCCCAAATTCAATCCATGGTTGGCCTGCCCTATCACTTTCATTCGTAGGGATCATCCGACTAGTATCCGACATGGAGGTTCAGACGCATTGGTGCTCGACCCAATAATTGATGGATACCATCTCACCCGAGGCCTCATGGATGGCGACAGTAGTCTTAATCTGATATATCAGGACACTGTCTGCAAGATGGGGATAGACCCGTCAAGAATTAGCCAAAGTAATACTACCTTTAAAGGAGTAATACCAGGCATAGAAGCCCGCTGCACGGGCTCTCTGATACTGGAGGTTGTATTCGGTTCGCCCGACAACTTCCGAAGCGAAGAACTAACCTTCAACATTGCTCCATTTTGAAGCGGCTACCATGCACTACTCGGAAGAATGACCTTCGCTCGTTTCAATGTAGTTCCACATTACGCTTATCTTAAACTTAAGATGCCCGGTCCACATGACGTCATCACAATTAGCGGAAATACAGAGCGTTCCTTATGTGCGGAAGAATATGTGGCGGCTCTAGCAGCCGAACCACTGAGCGGCCTCCCCAACCAGAATAAATGATCGGTCGTCAAGACCACGGACTCAGTTAGACGTGTCTAGCGCACCACTAGTTGTAGCAGCCTAGATAAACCTGAGCTTGGGTCGATGGATATACCCCCATAGGTGGTGCTAGGGACTGCATGCATGTAGAAAGGCCCATAGTTCGGCTCGACCCCATTAATACAATAATAAATTGAATTCTCATGGTTCATTAAGAATAACCAACTTTTCGCATGATCACACCAGATTCTTTCACCTGGGTTTTTCTTTTTTACATATGATCATCGTGCCACACCCTTCCAGGATACAACACAACAGAGACAAAGGTGCAGACGTGCGGCAGGGCCCCGTTCAAAGGTTTCTTTTTAGATTAAGACCCTGTGTAAACCTTTTTTATTGTCTCTTGTTGTTTCACACCCTCCGGGCACTCAAAACAACCGAGAGGGATATTGGTGTTATTGGCATTTCATCACGCCAGATTAATGCATGTACCTGGAAATTCAGGGCTCATTATCGAGGGCGGTACTCAGCCCAGTATATGTTATAAAGTCCGAATACCTTCGAGAGTGTTCGGCGTCGCGAGTTTTGCCTTATATGCATCAGCTCCGAATCATGTCTTTGGTCAATAGTTGGGTTTGCCCAGCTCCCGTGTTTTGCTACCTTACGTTCCGCTCTATCGGCTAAGGTGGCGCCGGGAGAACTACTACGATTGTGCTCTGGTTCATCTGGATGAGCACCTCAGTAGAGAAAGCCGAAAACTGACTGTCATGATAAAGCGAGAGACTGGTCAACCACTCGATGAATCGGCGGAATCTTCGGGATTCCTCCGCATTAACGAAGGACCGGTTTCCCGGTCACGTATGTACATGCACCGTATTCGGATGAGCGTGGACATACTAGGGGCTATATAGTAGCCCCACCGTCAAACCCCTATGGCTAAGTGAAAGTGTTAAAGCTATATAGTCCGATTGCCTTGTTCGCCGCGCTATCACCTCCTTAACGGACCAAGACGTTGGATCAAGTGTGATTACGCGCTTTACCGAACACCCCCGCATTATATGCATGGGGGCTGAAGCCGACGACTGCAAACTTTCAGGTTATATACATACATACATAAACGGCCGCACATGAGGTACCACAATACTTTACGGGCAAACGTATAAATATAGCCTTTATTATCAAAGAAGCATTGTTTTTACAATCAAGATACATGTCAACTGGAATATGGTACTCTTTGAGCACTGAGCCTCTATTAAACGGGCACCTTCTAGGACTTCTTCAAAATAGTGCTCGGGCGAGTCCTGACCCCCGGGCGGACCCCTGGTTGCAACAACGGTGGCCTCCATCTCCGCCCAATATTTCTTAACACGGGCGAGAGCCATCTGCGCACCCTCTATGCACACTGACCTCTTCACAGCATCGATATGCGGCACATCACGAAGAATCGTTGCACTAAACCAAAATAACTATCCGGGCTTGGTTCTTTTGGCCAAAGATGATCCACAACAGACTTCGTGGCAAGCCCGAACAACCTATGGAGCTCGGCCCACTCGGCCATTTGCTCATTCAACAGCAGCGGATGCCTCAGATTACTGAACTACGACCAGAACAATCTTTCCACCTCATGATCTTTCTGATCTTTGAGATACTCAGTCGCATCAGCAGCACTCTTCGATAAATCCAAGTATGCGTCTGCAGAACTCCACAGTTGATCAAGAGGGGCATACTTCGGATTGCTGAACTTCGTCCGCAATAAAAAGGGCTTCCTAGCCATGATATCTCCGGCTTGACGAAGCTCCTCCCGCGTTGCTCTGATTTCAGAGCGCGTTTCCTTGGCTGCCTCCAAGGACTTCTTCAGGTCAGCCATTTTTGCGTGGCTTTCCCTTTCAAGGAGCTTATATTGGCTGGCGCATTTTGCAGCTCAAGAGCCATGTTGGCTATTTTATCTTCGCTCTGGCGATGAGCAGCCTGTTCGGCTTTTAACTCTTCGGCTGCCTTCTGGGCGGCCGCATCGCTTTTCCTGGCATGTTCCTTGTTTCGGGCAAGTTCTGCCCGAAGGGTCTCCACAGCGGCAGCTCCATCTACAGTCAAAGCATATTATAGATACTAGCATCATGCTCCTCTTAATATTTGCTGACAGCCCGAATATACATACCCTGTGCCTTGTCAAGCCGCTTGTTCACAAGCGTGATGTCCGCATCCGCCACGTCAAGCTGCCGCCTCAATTCGGCAAAATCAGCAGTCCGGTCAGCCGCCGGACCCTCAGCCGCCTGCGCATGAAAGCAGCGCTATCACTACCTGAGGCTTTGATCCTCTGTTTGCCGCCTTTGGACGGCAACCAGAGTCTCAGGGGCTACTATCTATACAGAGAACACCTAGCATGTGCGGTACAGTCAATATATATATATATATATATATATATATATTACTTTATGTACCTCAAAGCCTCTTAGTAGGCTCGTAAAAGCTTCATTCAACCCGCTTTTGGCGGATGAAATCCTCTCAACCACCATACCCATTAAGGTACGATGTGCCTCTGAGATAGCCGCTTGCTCCAAAAGATCCATTAATGTATCCGGTTGTACATCGGATAGTCTCAGGCTTTTTCTATTGGTCTCCTTAGGAGCCAAGGACCCCGGACTTCGGGCGGCCGAAGAATTACCTTTTGGCTTTTGCGGATCCAGAGAAATCCTCCGCGACGACACCTCAGGGTTGTCCGTCTCACAAGGCGGGGAAGCAGGGGGAGGCATTTCGCTCTCCATCATCTCCGGGAGAAGATCCCCCGAAGACGAATTTTGTTGAGAAGGGCTACGAACCAGACTGCAAAACATGTGTCTCAGTCGTTATTCTCAGAGAAAAAGCAGGATCTATTTATCAAAGTGCCTCTGTTCACTTACGACTAGGTGGAGGGCTGCCCCCCTTGCAGGCGCTGTGCGGTAAGGATGCCCTCCGAGGCAGGCCCCCCTGGCGATGGTTTCTTCCCTCGTTTGGAAACCTCCGTTTCCAAGTCTTCAGGGGCGACCCTTTTCTTCCCGTGGGGGGAGGGGATTTCAGATTCACCTCCCCGATCACCCTCCTTCGTGGAGGCACCAATTCCCCCAGTTTGGATGTGTAACACATGAAGCCCGTTTTCGGCTTCTCTATTCCTCCCCTCATCTTCTCCTGATGGCACTTGATAGGGTACGCGAGCCAGCATCCTGGTTAGTACAGGATCCGGCGAGCCTTCGGGAAGAGGGGCCGAACACCTGATCCTCTCCGCCTTTCTTATCCAATCCTGACCGAGGGCAATTTTTTTCAGAATGATGTTGTGGCGAATACAATAACAGCATGTTCAGTTGCAGAGTTACTTACTTGGGTATCTGGACAGTTGCAGTTCAGACCCGCATCCTCGATGGTGTCCGGACACTTTATTCGTGATACGAAGAATAATCGATACATCCCTTCGAGCGTCACGCCGAAGAAGTGTTGAACAGTTTGCGGTCCTTTGGGGTTGAACTCCCACATACGGAGAGATCGACGTTGGCATGGAAGGACCCGACGAACTAGCATTACTTGAATTACTTTGACGAGGCTGACATCCCTCTTGAGGGGATCTCAGATGCGGCTTTGCAATGTCAGCACGTCATTAACTGGCCCCCAGTCCAGCCCTTTGTTGACCCATGACACTAGTTGGGGTGGAGGGCCCGGGCGGAAGGCTGGGGCGTCCGCCTGCTTTGTACCTCGGGGTGTTGTGATGTAGAACCACTCCCGTTGCTATAAGTCGGACACCTCTGGGAAGGAACCCTTTGGCCATAGGGCATCGGCACCTTTGCTTATTATAGCACCTCCGCACTTCGCGTGTCTCCCGTCGATCATCTTCGGCTTCACATTGAAGGTCTTGAGCCATAAGCCGAAGTGTGGGGTAATGTGGAGGAAGGCCTCACACACGACGATAAACAATGAGATGTGAAGGATGGAATCTGGAGCTAGATCATGGAAATCTAGCTTGTAATAGAACATGAGCCCTCTTACGAAGGGATCAAGACTAAAACCTAGCCCTCAGAGGAAGTAGGAAACAAATACAACACTCTCATTGGGTTCGGGAGTGGGATAACCTGCCCTTGAGCAGGTAGCCTGTGGGGGATTTCGGCGGTCAGATACCTAGGCTCCCTAAGCTTCTTGATGTCCTCCTCTGTGACAGAAGAGGCCATCCACTGGCCTTGAAGGTTGGATCTGGACATGATTGAAGGTCCAAAGTGCTTAGCCTGAACCTTGGGTGTTGGAACTCGAGGTAGGGGAGGGAAGGATTGGGCGTGGAAAGAAAAGGACGGGTCTAGACCTCTTTTATAAAGAGGGTGAATATCAAGCGTCCTCCGCGTGGCTGTTTGGAACTTACCTAAAATCGAGGCGTCATACTAACAGGCCCGGTTGGGTTACCCACACTCGTATTGATAAGAATCCCGTGATAAGGGGACACGATCTCTGCTTCGACAAGACGTGCCAATAAAACCGCCTTGCAATACGTGCAGTAGCAGGCTGGGAAAAACGGTTCGTATAATGACCGGGCCACGACGTGATGTTACGCTATGAAAAAGTTGTCAGCAGATTGGATTTGTGGAATATTGTACTCTCTACGGTGGTATGTGGAATTTGTTTTGCAGAGCCGGACACGATCCTTGTGTTCAAAATCTTCTAGGGAGTATTCGGAGAAGGAACCCGCCTTGCAATGCCAAAGGCAATCTGCGCACCGGACTCATCGTCATTGAAGCCTGGTTTAGGGGCTACTGAGGGAGTCCTGGATTAGGGGGTCCTCGGACAGCCGGACTATGTACTTATGCCGGACCATTGGACTATGAAGATACAAGATTGAAGACTTCGTCCCGTGTCCGGGTGGGACTCTCCTTTGAGTGGAAGGCAAGCTTGGCAATTCGGATATGTAGATCTCCTTCTCTGTAACCGACTCTGTGTAACCCTAGCCCCCTCCGGTGTCTATATAAACCAGAGGGTTTAGTCCGTCGGACAACAACAATCATAATCATAGGCTAGCTTCTAGGGTTTAGCCTCTACGATTTCGTGGTAGATCAACTCTTGTAATACTCATATCATCAAGATCAATCAAGCAGGAAGTTGGGTATTACCTCCATCGAGAGGGCCCGAACTTGGGTAAACATTGTGTCCCCGTCTCCTGTTACCATTAGCCTTAGACGCACAGTTCGAGACCCCCTACCCGAGATCCGCCAGTTTTGACACCGACAATGGCCTCTGACAAAACCAATGTCTTTGTAGGTTTTTGAAGGGGTGACTTCTATATGGTAGATTTCTCTGTAGGACCATAGCTTTCCACATGTCTTCTAGCAAAATCTTCAGAGTGCTGGCTTTGGCATCAAAGGCTAGGACATGTGGGCATGAGGAACTTGCACACCCTTGTGAAGAATAAGCACATCGTTGGGATCTAGGGCGTCAAGTTCAAGAAGGATCATCTGTGCGGTGCATGTCAAGCTGGGAAGATGACTAGGGAAAAACAACCCTCGAAGACAATCATGATGACTATGCGTGCCTTTGAGCTGCTCCAGATGGACTATTTGGACCTACTCGTTACTCTAGCCTTACTACTACTGCACATCTTTATCGCTTCATGATTGTTGATGATTACTCTAGATACACTTGGGTTCACATAATCCTATATAAGACTGAAGTGTATGGTGTCTTCAAGCGGTTTGCCAATCGTGCCATGACTAACTATAGCATCAAGATCAAGCACATCAGGAGTAACAACGGCACCGAGTTCAAGAACACTAGGCTCGACACTTATCTTGACACTCTTGGCATGACTCATGAGCTGTCTGCTCCATACACTCCCCAGCAGAATGGCGTTGTGGAGTGCAATAATAGGACTCTCATTGAGATGGCACCACACGATGCTTGATGAATACAAGACACCACGAAAGTGGTGGCCCGAAGCTATTGACACCACATGCCACATCATCAACACAATTTATCTTCACAAGTTCTTCAAGAAAACATCCTATGAACTGTTCATAGGTAAGAAGCCCAATGTAAAATATTTCAAAGTCTTTGGTGCAAGGTGCTAGATAAGGGATCCACATCACACTTCCAAATTTGCACCGAAAGCACATGAGGGTTTTATGCTTGGCTATGGAAAGGATTCACACAACTATAGGGTCTTCAACATATTTCACTATAAAGTTGTTGAGATTGTAGATATGTGGTTCGATGAGACCATCGGCTTGCAAGGAGAGCACATGCCAAATGTGCTAGATGAATTACCTTCAAATGAATCTATCAAGTTGATTGGAATTGGAGACATCATTCCCACTGAGGAGCAAGGAGATGAAGAAGTTGTGGTTCCCGCTCCTGTTCAGCGTGAAGACAATGATCATCCTGAAGACAATGCTCAGCAACAACAAAGTCTTTTCCCTTTTCATCCTCGAGTGGCCAATGAAGGTCAAATTGAGAAGATACTTGACAGCATCAATGCACCCGGTCCTCTCAGTCGATCAAGAGCTACATAACTAGCCAACTTTTGTGGGCATTTCTCTTTGTCACCATCTCTGAACCCACAAAGGTTGACGAAGCTTTCATGGAATCCAAATGGATTCAAGATATGCAAGCAGAGCTTCAGAAATTTGAGCTCAATAATGTCTGGGAGCTAGTCAAACGTCCTGATCCACACAAGCACAATATCATTGGCACCAAATGAATCTACCACAACAAGCAAGATGAGCATGGTCAAGTTGTTAGAAATAATGCTTGTCTTGTCGCACAAGGATACACACAAGTTGAAGGAATTGACTTTGATGAAACCTTTGCTCCTGTGGCTAGGCTTGAGGCCATTTGTATCTTACTGGATTATGCCAACCATCATGATATCCTCTTATATCAAATGGATGTGAAGAGTGCATTTCTCAATGGCAAGATTGAAGAGGAACTTTATGTTGCACAACCACTTGGTTTTGAAGATCCAAAGCACCCTGACAAAGTATATAGGTTCAACAAGGCATCATATGGCCTCAAGCAAGCACCATGAGCTTGGTATGATACACTCAAGGAATTTCTAAAGAGGAAAGACTTCAAACCCGATTCTCTGGATCCCATTCTCTTCACGAAGACATATGATGGAGAACTGTTTGTGTGCCAAATCTATGTGGATGACATTATCTTCAGATGCACTAAAAATGATATAGTGATGAGTTCAGTCATATGATGCAAGAGCAATATCAGATGCCTATGATGGGAGAGCCAAAATTCTTCCTTGGTCTTCAAATTTGTCAACAAAGCAATGACATCTTCATATCTCCGGAGAACTATCTCAAAGATTGTTTGAAGAAGTTTGGAATGCAAGATTGCAAAGGCTACAAGACGCCAATGCCAACCAATGGCCACATGAGCTCCGACGAAAATGGTAAAGATTTTGATCAAAAGGTATACCGCTCCATGATTGGTTCTTTATTGTACTTATGTGCATCTAGGCCAGATATAATGCTTAGCTTTTGCATGTGTGCCCAATTCCAAGTGACACTAAAGGAGTCGCATCACCTCGCGGTGAAGCGAATACTTCGATATTTGGCTCACACCCAATGCTAGGATTATGGTATCCAAAGGGCTCAGAATTTGATCTAGTTGGGTTCTCCGATGTTGATTATTCTTGTGACAAGGCTGATCGCACATCTACATCAGGCACATATCATTTCCTTGGTTGATCACTTGTCTATTGGTCTTAAAGAAGCAGAATTGTGTATCACTCTCTATTGCTGAAGCTGAATACATTGTTGTTGGATCTTGGCGCGCTCAGATTCTCTGGATGAAGCAAACCCTCAAGGACTATGGCATCAATAAGAAGATGGTGCCCCTCTTCTGTAACAATGAAAGCACCATCAAGAGATCGCACACAACCCTGTTTGACACCCCAAGATGAAGCATATTCAGATGCGACATCATTTTCTTCGCGGCCATTTGCTTAGAGAAGATATTGACATCATTCGTGTTAACACTGAAGATCAGTTGGCAAATATCTTCACGAAGCCTTTGGATGAGAAGAGATTTTATAATTTGCAGTCTGAGCTAAATATCTTAGAATCCTCAAATGTCCAGTGAATGGACACACATTCCAACGCTTATGCATTGTTGACAACCTTGATGTACAACACACGAAGTAACGTATGTCTTCAACTCATGAAGAGTACACTCTAACTGTGAAGATATTAACGCGTAATTTGACTTCAGAGCGCCACGACCAGTTGTGCGCCGTGTCTGGGTCTAATACTTCATATACGGTGGGTAACGCCACCACCAAATTTCCTGAAGATTTTCATTTGGCGTCATCTCTTTTGCAATATCTTCTCGATTTAGTTTATCTTCAAACCAACATTTATCTTTGCACTTTCCTTGAATCATATATGAGTTTGTCCTCTAAAACATTCATTTATAGCTATGTCTTCAATTTGCTCTTCTGCGCTAAGTGAATGTGACCGGACCCTTACCCCATCTGTGTTTATATCTCCCACTATCTCTAAATCTTCATATGCATCCTATTGACACTTGTCGATTGTCTTCACTGTGTCCTTGTCAGTCAAAGATTTTGAGACCACATATTTAAAATGATTTTAATCCACTTTGGATAATCACCACAAAAGCCGAAACGCCGCTCAAATTGCTACAGTAGGTTAGTGGGGTTAAGGAGTGGCAGTAAAACTTCACATGCAGACCACGCGTCAAGCAAATACAAAGCGCCAGGAGCAAAACTATCTTTTCACCCGGGTCAAAGCCCTCCTTATAAATACTTTGCCCCCGTGGTTATTTATTGTGTTCGTTCATGTCTCTCTCGCCTCCTCTAACCCTAGCACCATCGCCCAGATTCATCTTCGCCGGAGAAGAAGCGCTTCGCTGCCGCAACTTCTTTGCCGGAGTATTCATGCCGCCCACGGATATCTTCACCCTGCCCCTGCTGTAACTTTCTTCCACTGCCAAGTTAGGGCATGTGAAATTGGACTGCTCGGCTTCTCTGCCTCGTCGAGCCGTTCTTCCTCTATTCATCATGTGATAACTAAATTGCATTTTTACCGCTCGTTTGATCCGATAACTTTTTTAGTATCTTTAGAAATTGTTCTTTCATTTCCAATTCATCTTCTCATGTCTCGAAAAGCTTTTCGCTTGTGTTGCATGACTCATATGATTCCTCACTTATAATTATTCACGAATTGTACAAATCTGAAACCAACTTTTTGCACCAGTGAATGCCTTTGTAGAGTCAGTGGGAGCCTCTCCCACTGTTGTTGATTGTCAAAAAAATTTCTTTGTAGAGGGTGAGAGACTGTGAATATAGCAAACCCTAGCAAAGGAACACTGAGCCTCCAGCGTGTATATATATGTAGTGCGGCGAGAGTGTGGAGAGTGAAAACCCTAGCGAAGAAGCATTGAGGCTCCAACTTATATAGTACTCGTGTATACTACTAATATATAGTGGAGTGGTTTCCTTTTTCTCTCCATAACAATCGTTTTAAATTGTGTAAGTACGAAATGAAACTCTTTATTTAACGTACCAGTGAAGAAAACTACTTATGATGAACTAACGATCCACGCGTCCTGGTCGCACATCCTGTCCTTCACGTGCGGTACACTACCCTCCGTTAAATGAACAACCACACACGCGCCAAATTATCGGAAAGGTGTGAGAGTGTGTACAAATAAATAATTTTAATTTCAATTATCGGAAAGGTTTGAGAGTATGTATAGTTTGCCCTCTCTCAATAATTATGGTTTGTTGTGTTCGGCCTAAACTTAGTCAAACTTTACAAAGTTTGACTTCAGTCAAATCTAATATGCAGAGTAAATAAAAATGGAGGGCTACGACGTCCATCCGGGTTTTTAGTCCATGCCATATTTTTAATCAAAGTCTGACCACATATTTAGTTAATAGCTGGACAAATAAAATTACAGGGGAGCTGAAGACAAAGTTGTGAGAAGGCTTATAAATCAATACAAAACTTATTCTCTTAGTACTAACGTTGATGCCTCTTCGAGGAAACATTTGGTTCATAGCCAATTGTGTGATAAAATTGCACCAACGTGAAAGACGACTGCGTCTCCAATGCAACAAAGGTGAACTGATGAAGGATATCATCTTTGTGGGTAACAAGCAAAGAGAACTGATGGAACACAACTTGTTTTTCATCGAAAATCGATCAACTTCACCAGCCGATGCAACCATGAGACACAACCATGAGCATCGATAGGTCATCGTGGTGACGCATCATCCATTTGGCATCAAGTTTGGGTGAGGCACCAATGAAGTTCGACAAATCCTCACTGTGGTCTGTTTCTTCTTGGTAATCAAGATTGAGGAAGGAAGAACCACGTGGCAAGGGACAGTGAGGCGGAACAATAATGGCCATCCAATTTTGTGTAGTTGCACTAAAATTGAGGAAGACATGCCTTGGTATGGAGATGCGCATCGCTGTTTGCAAAAATATAAAAAAGGATATATTGTTGTTACTTTGTTTTGGCAGTGGTACAAGATTAACAGTGACATCTAATTTGTCAATAAGAATTAATGAAAAGTACACCAACAAACAGAAGCATCATGATAATCTTGATGGGAACTAAACCAGGATACCCGAAAAAAAAGCAGGACAAAAGCATTTATCGACGCCTCTGGATTGACATCAGCATTACTTAAAAGGGACGTCACTTTACCATGGGCATTACTTCATTTAACCATTGATAGTATTAGATTGGCAGCAGCAATAGGAGCATATGGACAATGACCGCACAACCACCATGTACTTTTTGTCGAAAAAACATGTATACCTCCACCGAGGCATAAACCAGGACAACTTTATGAGTGGTCTTTCCTCTATAATAGTAAAAAATAGGTGATGTTGGACCAGCCGACGAACCCTAGTTACTGTACAACAGGAGGTGGGGAGTAATGGCATAGAAGAAAACCCGCATGAAGCGACCTGGGGATCTGGACTAGTACAATGAAGCATGAAATCCAAAAGAAGTTATACCTCAGGTGGGCGAGATGTCGCATAGGTGGGCGGGCAAGATCTTCCCACACGACGGCAGCAAACAAGGGAGCAGAGGACCTTCGTCCGCACTAGCGCCGACTCAGAGAGGACGGTGCGCATAGGCTTCCTCCATCACCGATGGCGACAACTTCAAAGTTGCACCTTCTCACCTCCCGCAGCGGACGGGATTCGGCCGGATCTGTGACCACCAGTGAGGAGAGAGATAGAGTGGACACTGTCATCTTCTTTAGATATGGAGAGGGTGAGAGAGCGAGACGCGAGAAACCATATCAAACCAGAGGCTATATATACAATGGAGTAAAAAATCTTTCCATAGCAGTGGTTTTTAATAGAATACATGCATTCCCGGAAAAAAGAAACAAAAACTGGCGGACAAAACTTTTTTTAACGTACCAAGAAAGAAAACTCGATCAAAAACACGCCCCCGCTTCCAGGTCGCAGTTTGTATCGCTCACGTGTGGTCCCCGACTGTCGGTGTCAAAACCGGCGGATCTCGGGTAGGGGGTCCCGAACTGTGCGTCTAGGCGGATGGTAATAGGAGACAAGGGACACGATGTTTTTACCCAGGTTCGGGCCCTCTCGATGGAGGTAAAACCCTACTCCTGCTTGATTAATATTAATGATATGGGTAGTACAAGAGTTGATCTACCACGAGATCAGAGAGGCTAAACCCTAGAAGCTAGCCTATGGTATGATTGTTGTTCGTCCTATGGACTAAAACTCTCCGGTTTATATAGACACCGGAGAGGGCTAGGGTTACACAGAGCCGGTTACAATGGGAGGAGATCTACATATCGTATCGCCAAGCTTGCCTTCCACGCCAAGGAAAGTCCTATACGGACACGGGACGAAGTCTTCAATCTTGTATCTTCATAGTCCGGGAGTCCGGCCAAAGGTCATAGTCCGGCCATCCGGACACCCCCTAATCCAGGACTCCCTCACCGACCCTCCATTATTAAGTGAACAAATTAAAGGGTTAAATTATTATGTACGTAAGCTGCCTCTTCTTCTACAAATGAGCGCTCCATCATGTACTCGCGGGTATCTCGGAGGCAGAGTGAGTGTGTGTACATTTCGTCTTATACGCTGCACTCCATTTATCTCACTTCATATTGTTTCTCACTCCTATGATATTCCTATCCTAGGAACAAAATGAGGCGGTACTAAGTTTGTGTGTGTAGGGAGAACGAGACATTGATGGTGTGTACGAGTAGTCGCGAGAGTCGTCGCACGCACACACATAGATATAGACATGCATATCTGTGTTTACGTAAAATTCCATCTCCATCTCCATCCTCCAATCATATTTGTCCAATTGGCACATTATTTACGTTATTAATTATATCTGCAGCAATATTTACGTACAACATCTCTTGTTTGCGGGCGTCTGGACCGCTGCCACACCCACTCCTGACCTACTCGAACCCTCTTCATCACTGCGCGTGCTTCCTGCCCGGAACAGTCAGTACCGCATTCATGCCCGGCCAGAGCGGACGCGACCTCTCACTAGCGTCAGCATTGATACGGTGCGTCCACCGAGAGATCGCCGCCCGCGCCGCTTCCTAGTGCACACTACCGCTCCACGTTCAAAGGTCGCCACGGCCGGCCACAACATGCATGTAAGAAGTTCTTGGGAGTCCGTGCTACAGCTAGCTATCCTCCCCCTTCTCGTTGATCTCCTCTAGTAGTGCTAGTACTCCATGGCGCGATCCATCGACAAGCAGGCGAAAAGTTATCGTATAGTCATTTTGGGGTGAGTGGCATGCCGAGCGACCGTGTGGGGTGGAGCCGTGGAGGAGGGTGAGACACGAATGCGACAGACGTGATTTAAATGTTGGTTTTGCTCGATGGCGCGATCCAACAAAACGAAACGTTGGTTTCTCTCCGTTTCCATTTTTTCTTCGGAAAAAACAGAATTTTTCCACTCCATTTTCATTCCTACTCCAAGGTTGCCCCATTACAACATTCCATCAAATACAAAGGAAAACTAACACGCATGTTGATGCATCTCAATGATTCATAGATCATAGCCAATATTTACTTCACAACTAAAGACAAAAGTTGTGAGAGTGTGTAGAAAAAAAACTACTCATGGGGTCTCTATGCCGTAAACCCTAGACTGTAAATAGGATTTAATTTCTTGGCAGGTAGAACCTGTCAAAGGAAATATGGCTGGCACCCTCGGATCATATGATGCTTTTGTGCAGTTCCACTAAAATTGAGCTGAGCATCCTTGTTGACAAACATATTGAAGAAGTGTGATTAGAATAACAATAGAGACATAAACTCATCACAAATAGAAGCCGGTAGAAATAGAGAAAGTTCCACATGGAGATGGAGCTACGTGCGGAGTTGCGGCAGTGGAGCAAGCCGGCTCCAAAAGGAAGTTGTACCTGGGATGTCAGGGTGTAGCTAGAAGGGCGGTTGGGAGGCGGCATCATCCCATACCACGGGGACCCCCGATCGGGACACATTGATAGTGGGTTTTGTCCCTCGCCGTTGCCGACTGCGTCTACGCAGAACATCGTCCCCTTCCCCCAGCGGCAGGATCATGCCGGATCTGTGACCGTTGGCGTGGCCACTGTCATTCTATGCTTGTGAAGAGACCACCCCAAGCAAGCAAGCTTGTAGCTTAGGCTCCTACTAGTGTATATATAGTGGAGCAGTTTTCTATTTCTTTCCATATCAAGCATTTTATATTGCATACATGTCATTGAAGAGTGAAATGATGGTTGCTTCTTTCGACTAACCTACTGTGTGATCTGACTGCTCCTGAGTGGCCCCTACACGTACTCCCCCTACGTGTATGACCGTTCCTGAGTCTCACTTGTACTTATCTCTATTTTCTTGCATGACACGTAGACAAGATGCACATAGAGGAATTTTGTTACTGCATGTTGTTATGTAGTACTACTAGTATCTACTTCTCCTTCCAGTTCACTACTAGTACTCCCTCTGTCCTGGCTTATTGGTCCCCTTTGTACTCAATTCATGGGCTCATTTTCCTCAAGAAATTGTCTTTACCAACGTATTAATATCGGAAATGCATGCGTGAACAATGAATGATTAAACCTTGCATGCAACGTTTTGACAAATCATTGACTTATGAACATGTGAATGTGAGGGACTACAACCTCGTGCATGCATGCAATAGTCACACGTACACATGGATGCAAAAGACACGCGTGACGCCCTAATGCATGCATGTCTGAGCACACGACGGGGTCACACTCAAGTGCTCAACCTACACGTGCATGCACACACATACTCAGCCAGGTGAGCTAGTGACCGTATAAACACTGGAAAATGTATATATTGAGTGCAGTGAGCGTATTATGAAGTCCACTGACTGTATTTTTACAAATATACAGTGACAGACAGTGTATTTATCTCGTTTCAAATTAAGCCATATTAACCGGAAAGGAGGCAGTATGGACTAGCATTACTTTGTTGTGTCCTGTCAACTTGCCGAACGAGGAGAAGCTTGCAGGACGGGAGGAGCTTGCACGCCATGGCTCGCATGAGAAGGAGAAACTTTTGACTAATGCAAGCTCTCCTTCGCTTAGGAGGTGGATGTGCAATAGTTAATTCGGTGTCAGATTGCCAGAAGCATACACTGTACTAGTGCCATTATTATTCGACTTCTCGAAGAGGCGAACAACCAAGCGCAAAGTTTACTACTAGTACTACTACTATGCAGGTATGTACTACTAGGAACCGGATGATGGAGCGTCTGCACTCTTATTTTATTTTAATATGTGATAAAGCCATCCTCAACACATTTGGTTCTCTTTGAGGGTTCTCGCATGCGATAATGGAAGTTGATTGCATGGAACACTCGCCACAATTCTCGCTTAATTCTAGCTCTTATATCCTGTTAGAAATAGGAGAGACCGGTAATATTTTTATCTTTTTTATAGCATTTGTACAGTAAAAGGGGACAAGACTCTCTCTTTGTGTGGTGTCAATAGCTTTATTTTATTTCGTTTTTTTCGTTGAGGGAAGTGCGAATTGATTTGGTACGTATAATATTACACGTTAGGCTTGTCCCTAAAATTCAACCCGCGCCTAGTTACATCCCGAAAATTCAGATATCGTGCTCCCAAAACTCGCGCCTTGCTATCCCAAAATTACAGCACACATGAAAACTCCCTCCAGCTGCCAAATCCCGACATGCGAAATCCCCCTTCTAACCCTGAGCCGAAAGGGCCGCTAGTTCAAATCGGTGGGGGTACTTTTGTAACACACCCTACATTTTGGACAAGCGCGTCCCTAAGTCATGGTTTCCCTGTCGGTGTCAAAACCGGCGGATCTCGGGTAGGGGGTCCCGAACTGTGTGTCTAAGGCTAATGGAAACAGGAGGCGGGGGACACAATGTTTACCCAGGTTCGGGCCCTCTCTATGGAGGTAATACCCTACTTCCTGCTTAATTGATCTTGATGAATATGAGTATTACAAGAGTTGATCTACCACGAGATCGTAATGGCTAAACCCTAGAAGTCTAGCCTATGATTATGATTATTTTCCTACGGACTAAACCCTCCGGTTTATATAGACATTGGAGGGGGCAAGGGTTACAAAAAGTTGGTTACAGAGAAAGGAATCTACATATCTGAATCGCTGAGCTTGCCTTCCACGCAAAGGAGAGTCCCATCAGGACACGGGAAGAAGTCTTCTATCTTGTATCTTCATAGCCCAACAGTTCGGCATATGTACATAGTCCGGCTGTCCAAGGACCCCTTAATCCGGGACTCCCTCAGTAGCCCCTGAACCAGGCTTCAATGACGATGAGTCCGGCGCACAGATTGTCTTCGGCATTGCAAGGTGGGTTCCTTCTCCGAATACTTCAAAGTAGATTTCGAACATAAGAATCGTGTCCGGCTCTACAAAACAAGTTCCACACACAACCTTAGAGAGTATAATATTTTTACGAGTCCAATCCGCTGACAACTTTTCGTAGCGTGACATCACGCCACTGCCCGGTCATTACTCCAACCATTATTTAGTCTGTCATTCCGTATTTCGAGGAGCGGTTTTATTGACACGTCTTGTCAAAGCAGAGATCGTGTCCCCTTATCACGAGATTCTCATCAATACGGGCATGGGTAACCCAATAGTGTCATCTGCACGACCCTTGAGGAATAGGCGAGTTTTAAGGCGAGTGGGGAGGCGCATGACTTTTACTGCCTTTATAAAGGGATAAGGATTCATCCTTGTTCACCCACACTTTCTCCTTCCTCTTCCCATCCATTCTCGAGCTCCAGCGCCCAAGCTCTCGTCTTCTCCGCCCAAAAAAGCACTTCAATCATGTCCGGATCCGGAGCAGGAGGCAAGTGGATGGCCTCCTCCATCAAGGAGAAGGACATCAAGAAGCTCCGGGAGGCTGGGTACTTAGCCTCGGAAATCGCTCACCAACTTCCGACCAAGGGACAAATCGTCCCCACCCCAGATCCCCAAGAGAGGGTGGTGTTCCTCACACAGTTTGTCCGCGGGCTAGGATTCCCTCTCCACCCGTTCGTCCGCGGACTCATGTTCTACTATGGGCTGGACTTTCATGATCTGGCCCCCAATTCCATCCTCAACATCTCGGCATTTATTGTCGTGTGTGAGGCCTTCCTCTGCATCCCACCTCACTTCAGGCTATGGCTGAAAACCTTCAATGTGAAGCCGAAGGTGCGGAGCGGCCAACAAGCAGAGTGCGGAGGCGCCATGGTGGGAAAGATGCCCAATGTCACCTGGCCCGAAGGCTCCTTCATGGAGACTGTCAAAGGATGACAGTCGAGGTGGTTCTACATCACCGAGCCATGCGATACCAACTGGGTCGCCGCTCCCGCATTCCGATCCGGAGTCCCGATGCGGCACACCTCCTGGAAAGAGAAAGGCCTGACCTAGTCTTCCTCGGACGAGCTGACGATGCTCTAGGCGCGCGTTCAGAGCATGATAAACAAGAGAATCAAGCTCGTCAACGTGATCCAGGTGATGCTCGTTTGCCGGATCCTTCCGTGCCAAAGACGGACTTGCCATCTATGGGAGTTCGATCCGGCCAAGCACCAGACCCTGCTGGAGCTCTTCGGCACGACACACGAAGATATCTGGAAGGTACTCTTCAAGGCTAACGAGGTGCCGCCGCCCACGGCCGAGGATCGTGGGAATAGACTAACGCACCCTGCTAATCCGGTAAGTTCTTTCATGTTTTCAAGGTGTACCCTTTACTTGCATATTCGAGGAAGGCATCTAAGCCTCCTTATCAATTTTTTCAGGACTGGACAGAGATAGTGGAGCGGATTAACTGTCCGGCTTCGCTGCCCGAAGGCCCAGAAATCCCACTTCTGACGAAGATGCTGGTTCCGGCGCCTTATGAGGTGCCGGAGAAGAAGGCCAAGGGGACCAGAGGTGGTCTCCGCCGCAAGGGCACTTCATACGCGATGTCCGAAGATGCCAAGGCTCACTCCTCCACTGAAGACATCGAGGAAGAGGAGGAAGAGGAAGAAATCCATCCCCCCTACAGGGGGGAGAAAGAAGAGGACGGCCTCGACGCAGCTAGAGGCCGAGGCGTCCAAGAAGGGGAAATCTTCCCTTCCGGACAGCTCCACAGCGGCCACCGAGAGCAGCTGGGGGAGGGAGCCCAGGGAGAAGCCCCTAGCCAAATTGTAAGTGTCCGGACACATTCATGTATCCGACCTTTTTACTTCATTGTTTTAATGTGCTAAATTATGCATTTCTAGTCCGGCTCGGTCCAACCTCGAGCGGTCCTTATCTTCAGAGGACGTGCTGTATCCGACCGCGATGGACAGTGGGACCCTTCCCTCGACCTCCTCTCCCAAGGACACAGATGGCACCGAGGCGTCGTCCCGAAGGATCCCAGGTCCGGGAGAGAATCCGAAGGCAGTCAGGGAGGCGCCGGAGGGTGAAGCCTCGGCTACCGGACACATGGGGGAGCAGACCCCCATGTATACTGATGATGGGGGCCGTATTCAATTCGGCCCTCATCTGAATATAATTCTGGAGACCCATATGGCTCCGGAATCAGGCGAGCAGCCTTCTTCGAAGGAAGGGGGCATGCCTATCACGCTGGTGACCTCTGTCCATCCAGAGGCGCCAGACACTTTGCTGGAAGCGCTTCGAGGCGCTTCCATTGTCGAAGAACACCATACCCTTATGGGTACGATGATTGAGAGGATCCAGTCCGCAAAAAGCGGACTGACCAAAGCTTGCACTAGCCTTCTAACAGGCTTTGAGGTAAGTAATGTAACTATAAAAATATTGTCCCAGTATAGACAGTAGCCCCTAAGACACTGTTCGGTGTTCGAAAAGACAAGCCGGACAGAGGATCAAATAACTTTCGCAGGAAACTAATTAAAAATGTCTATGTGAACAAGCTGGCGTCGCTACTAGCTGCCCCTGTTCAAGAATTCGTCCGATTAACTAGTTAACTTGCTGATTAACCCCTACTCCTAGGGTCACCGAGTAGCCGATAAATCAATAAATCGTCCGATTAATTAATTAAATGGCCAATTAACTTGCCGATTAGCCTATTAATCCCCTACTCGCTAGACAACCGAGCAGTTACCAGTTAACGATTTCCTCAACAATGCTAGCTGCGGCCTCTCATACCACGGAAGTCTCCGGACTGAAGCAGAATCTGGAGCGGGCCGAGGAAGAGCTCGGCCGTGTGAAGAAGCAGCTGGAGGATAGTAAAGGTATGTAGTAACCTTGTATATATTCAGGAAGGATGAATGGTTTGTGCTGACTAAAGTTCCATGGTATTTATTAGGTGCAACGACCGAAGTAGAGGCCCTCAAGAAGGCGCTGGCCGAGGCCAAGGACAAGGCGGCCAAGGAGCAGGCCGCACGCGAAAAGCATGAGGCCTGGGTCAATGTGTTCCAGCAAGAGCTCCAGGACGCCATCAAGAAGTGCGAGTCCTTGGAGCATGACTTTAAGGAGCAAGAGTCCGAACTTGCCAAGGCCCGCCGGAGCGCACACGATGCCTGGGCCGAAGCGCAGGCGCCCTCCAAGAAATCCAGGCGGCCAAGAATATCACGGCGGGTAAGGCTTTCATTATGCAGAGCAGATATGTGAAGGAAAGGTTCCTTCTACTTACCTGGATTTGGAGCTCTCCAGGGGCATTTGTGGATCTGCCACACAGCGTGTCAGATGTTGTGGAATTCTATCGAGCCGAAGAGGGGAGCTCTACGGAGAAGCTATTCTGGTCACAATATATTTAATCAGAACATCCAGTGCCCTTTAGGGATCAGCTGAAACAGCTGGTCGAGCTGCATAGGGCGGCTGAGCCAGCCATGAAGGATTTGATAATCCGGCTATGGCCTGCCAAAGCCATTCCCAGCAGCTACTTCGGACTCGTGAAAGCGGCTTGTCAGCATCTGCCCTCGGCTTGAAGCCATCAAGCGGTCGGTCTGTATAGAAGGCGCGCGGATGGCCTTTGCCTGCGCTAAGATGCATTGGGCGAAGATGGACGCCACGAAGCTAATGACCGAGGGGCCACCTGAGGGCAAGGAGCACCGCATACCCCAACTATATTTTCACAGTGTCATGGAGGGATCCCGCCTTGTGGTGGAGCAATGTGCTAAGGATATCATATCACCATGAATACACTCATGTTATCCTGTCCTGTACTATGAAAATAGATCTGTTATGTAATATAATGTCTGTTATTTAAAAAATTTCCTCCTGTGCGGCCGTTTTGTTAAATCTGAGAGTTGGCTAGTCATCAGCTTCTGCCCCCACGTAGGTAGTACAGGGGTGTTCAGGATGAATCTGAACACTCTTTATCCAAGGTTTTGGTCCTTTAAGGAGCTGTTTAGTGCAATGAACCAGACAATCAGACTATGCGGCTTTATTATTCTCACTTAGCCATAGGAGTTTGACAAAAAAATTTAGGCGCAACCCCTGGTGTTCGTAAGTCCTAACTTGGGGCGCTATACACGCCAGATCGGATAAAAACCGATTCATCACATAATGCAGAAAAAATTGCTAAAGATTTGCAACCTCTCGAACAGCTGACCAACTCTCGCCGCATCATGACAGTCAGTTTTTGGCTTTTTCTACTGAGGTGCTCATCCGAAAGAACCAGGACACAATCGCAGTAGTTCTCCCTTTACTACCCTAGCCGATATAGCGGAACGTAAGGTAGTAAGCACAGGAGCCGAGCAACCCAAATATTGACCAAAGACATGATTCGGAGCTGATGCATATAATGCTATAAGTTTGGGGTGCCGAACTGTACCGTAAAAGTGTTTGGACTTTATAGCCGTATTATGGGGTATGATGAAGCCCCTAGCGAATTAAGGCGTACTAGAGTGTACGGGCACAATTTATAAGAATATATAAAGAAAAGGAAAAAAATCAACTAATAAGTTGACGTTGCAAATATTGAGCCGCAAATTATTTTCCGTTGTAATTTGATTAATACGTCAAGGCATACTTGTACAAGTAATGTGATAAGCAAATAAGGCTATTTGACATGCCATGACCAAGGGCGAGCTGCTTGCGGGTTTTTAAAAGAGGTATAACGATCGTTAGTAGAGACCACCTAGGGGTTCCCTTGTATGTCAAAGCTTCTTGCCTTCTTGGTGTATCCGTCCCTTGATAGGTCCAATGATCAGGTTATCAGAAAAAGCCTCGGAAAGAGAAAAACCTGAAAGAAGAAGAAAAAGTGAAGGTATGCGGGTCCAGAGCGGTTGAGCCGCATTATGGACCATGGTCTAGCTGTGCCTTCGTCCATGCCCATGGTATTTTAAGTGCGTACTTATGTACGCACGGCATGAGTATTGCCGCCTTGTTGGGACTGGGATGGAGGCCAAATTGCTAGTCAAGCTCTGGACGAGCTGGACTGTCCTGCTGCAGAGTAGTTCAGACTCGCTTGACGGTGTCCGGGAGCTTGGCTGTTGAATTGCGCTTATGCTTGAAAAGGCCGCTCTATACTTCTGCTGCAAGGGCCACGGTGTGCTCCTCGGTATGGAGGGAGCGTTCCATGTTTCCATTGACTGTTATAACACCGCATGGTCCGGGCATCTTGAGCTTGAGGTAAGCGTAGTGTGGCACCGCATTGAAGCGAGCAAATGAGGTTCGTCCAAGCAGTGCGTGATAGCCGCTGCGGAAGGGGACGATATCGAAGATCAATTCTTTGCTTTGGAAATTATCCGGGGATCCGAAGACCACTTCCAGTGTGATTGAGACCGTACAACAGGCCTCTACATCTGGTATGACACCTTTAAAGTTGGTTTTTGTGGGCTTGATCCTTGAGGGATCGATACCCATTTTGCACACTGTATCCTGATAAAGCAGGTTCAGGCTGCTGCCGCCATCCATGAGGACTCACGTAAGGTGGAATCCATCAATGATTGGGTTAAGGACTAGTGCGGCTGAACCACCATGACAGATACTTCGGACAGGACGACCATGGGTTGTACTTTGGGGTGACTGGCTCCATCGTGTAGACGTCCCTGAGTGCGCGCTTGTGCTCCCTCTTGGGGATATGGGTAGCGTATATCATGTTCACCATTTTGACTTGGGGAGGAAACTTCTTTTGTCCCCCTGTGTTCGGTGGCCGGGGTTCCTCGTTGTCGTACTTGCTTTGTGACCCCTTCTCCTTGTTCTCGGTGTTTAACATGCCATCCTACTTAAAAACCCAACACCCTCTGTTGGTATGATTGGGTGGTTTATCAGGAGTGCCTTGGATTTGACATGGACGATCGAGTATGCGGTCCAAACTGGATGGGCCCGGATTGTTTCTCTTAAATGGCTTCTTCAACTGAGCGTACTTAGAGCCACTGAATCCGATGTTGACAACCGTGTCTTCGGTGTTGTCACCGTTGCTTCGACGCTTGTGTCTGTTGTGTCGTGGCTTGCCATTGCTGTTCCTGGCCTCAGAAGTACCAGGTTCACTTGCATGATTATTGCTACGAGCAAAAGCAGATGACAACTATCCTCGCCCATGCAAAAGCGGATCATAAGTGCCGTAAGGGCTGCCATGGACTTCGGCTTTTCTTGGCCGAGGTGTCGGGCAAGCCATTAGTCACGGATGATGTGTTTATAGGCCGCTAAGTGTTCAGCATCCGGACAATCGACGATCTGGTTCTTTTTAGTTAAGAACCTAGTCCAGAATTTCCTGGCTGACTCTCCTGGCTGTTGAACTATGTGACTTAAGTCGTCGGCATTCGGAGGTTGGACGTATGTGCCTAGAAAGTTGTTGAGGAAGGCATCCTCCAAGTCCTCCCAGCTGCCGATGGACTTTTCGGGCAGGCTGTTCAACCAGTACCTGGCTGGTCCCTTAAGTTTGAGCAGGAGGTATTTGATGGCGTGAAGATCATCACCGCGGGCCATGCGAATATGGAGAAGAAAATCCTCAATCCATACCGCACGGTATGTTGAGCCATCATATGATTCGATGTTCACGGGTTTAAACCCTTTTGGGAATTCATGTTCCATTACTTCGTCAGTGAAGCAAAGGGGGTGTGCGGCGCCTCTATATCGGGCCAAGTCGTGACATAGCTCGGATGGAGTTTGTCTACGGTTTTCGGCTCGGACGTGGTTATGTTTGTCACGTTCAGCCGGATAGCCATTGTCGCGCATAGGGGCACGCCCCCGCGATCCATAGATTGATCTTGTCTGACCTGCTCTGTTTTCCAAGTCACGCCGTAGGTCATGTGTGTATCCCCAAGCTGTTGTATTTACGTTTCTACGGCGAGGTAGTGCGGGCTGGTGTTCGTCTTGAGGTGCCACTTTGTCTCGAGCATGTGGTGGTCGGTCAGCTGCATTATGCCTTGGTAGGACGGGCTCCGTTGCCTCGTCATCGAAATATGGTAACAGTTTGCGCTTCGGGTAGCTTTTGGTTGGGTGCTCGAGGCCATATTCTTTGGCTGCCAGGACATCAGTCCATCTTTCATTGAGCAGATCTTGATCATCTTGAAGCTGTTGTTGCTTCTGTTTCAGGCTCCTTGCAGTGGCAATTAGCCGGCGCTTAAAGCGTTCTTGCTCGACGGGCTCCTCAGGCACAATAAAGTATTCGTCGCCGAGGCTCACCTCGTCCTCAGAGAGCGGAAGGTAATTACTATCCTCCGCGTCTTCATTCATGGCATGTTCATCAGGGCTAGCTTGCCCATCTTCCTGTTCGTCCTGTTCGGAAGTTGGCTTAACAGGGTCTTCATTGTCTTTGTCGTCGTCTGGAGTATTGTTTCTCCTGTGATAGTGTTGTTGTTTGTACTACGACATGGCTTAGAGCGGCGCCGCTGACGTCGGTGCTTTGGTTGTATCTTAGGAGGTTTATCCTCGACTGGATTTTCATTGTCGCTGTTGTTTTCTTTGGGTGTATCCACCATGTATATGTCGTACAAGGAGGTGGTTGTCCAATGCCCTGTATGCGGTGGTTCCTACTCCTCTCCAGCATCATCGTCCATACCGTCGATGTCTTCGGAGTCGTAATCAAGCATGTCGGTTAAGTCGTCGACAGTGGCTATAAAGTGGGTGGTGGGTGGGAAACGAAGTTTTTCGTCATCCGCTTCCCATTTGGGCCGGACATAGTTCGGCCGAGAGTCCCCCGACAAGGAGAGGGATTTCAATGAGTTTAACACATCACCTAGAGGTGAGTGCTGGAAGATATCCGCGGAGCTGAACTCCAAGGTCAGCGCCCAATCAGGTTCGATGGACGCGTATGCACGCGGTCCGGAACCTATGGCCGGAGACGAGTCCGAGGTTCCGGTGACACAAGCCCAGCTCGATGTTGGGTCTGTGTGCGGCTCGAGCGCCGCTGAGTCTGCGGCTTCCATGGCGGGGTTAAGCTTCCCGTCTTCGGACGACGTGGTCTGCTCTGGATCTAAGGCCAGAGCAGTTACAGGAGCGATCTCCTGAGCATGGTCAGATGACAGATTTAGGTCATGTTCATCGTGGTGGCAGGGGACGACCGTCAAGGGCTCGAATCCGTCGAAGATCAAGTCTCCGCGGATATCGGCCACCAAATTCAGGCTTCCAAATCTGACCTGATGGCCAGGGGCGTAGCTATCGATCTGCTCTAGATGGCCAAGCGAGTTTGCCCGCAGTGCGAAGCCGCCGAATACGAAGATCTGTCCGAGGAGAAAGATCTCCCCCTAGACTGTGTTGTTGTAGATGATTGATGGAGCCATCAAGCCTTCTGGTGACGACGCAGCGGAACTCTCAATGAAAGCACCAATGTCGGTGTCAAAACCGGCGGATCTCGGGTAGGCGGTCCCGAACTGTGTGTCTAAGGCTAATGGTAATAGGAGGCGGGGGACACAATGTTTAGCCAGGTTCGGGCCCTCTCTATGGAGGTAATACCCTACTTCCTGCTTGATTATCTTGATGAATATGAGTATTACAAGAGTTGATCTACCACGAGATCGTAATGGCTAAACCCTAGAAGTCCAACCTATTATTATGATTGTTGTCCTATGGACTAAACCCTCCGGTTTATATAGACACCGGAGGGGGCTAGGGTCACACAAAGTCGGTTACAGAGCAAGGAGTCTACATATCCGAATTGCCGAGCTTGCCTTCCACACAAAGGAGAGTCCCACCCGGACACGAGAAGAACTCTTCTATCTTGTATCTTCATAGCCCAACAGTCCAACATATGCATAGAGTCCGGCTGTCCGAGGACCCCTTAATCCGGGACTCCCTCATCCCCCCCTCTCATCGCCTCCTTTTCAACATTCGAAATCCCAGGCCGCCATAACCTCTCTGCTCCAGCCGCGAAACCCCACCCTCCTCCGTCCGCCACCTCACCGCTGCCCAGTCAGAGCCTCTTCCCTGACGACGTCGTCCACCACAACAGCTTGACGTCCCTCATCCACCTCCCCGGATGAGGATTCATCGTCGATCTTGTCGTCCCGATGTTTCAGCTGGCCCGTCCTCCACCTCCAAGGAGCTTCTCTGAGAACCGCCTCGTCTATCGCGGCTGCTCCATCCCCACAGCACCGCCTTAACCTGCTCCACCGGAACCGCAACATCCTCATCAACTCCTCGGACAAAGCCGAGGCCTACTCGGCACCACAAAAGAGGTTGTACACTCATCGCATCGCACCTTCTCCTTAACTCGACCTCCCGGCACTGAGGGTGCTCCACCCCGCACCCCCATGGCGCCGCTACCTCGAAGTCGGTGCCGCAGGCGACATCTCCACAACATCTCTCCCCCAGGGCAAGGCCCCTTCGGCGGTGCCGTCCATACCAGCTGGATCTGCCGCTACTCAGGCTCTCGCTCATGCTGCTGCTGCTGCTCTAGCCCTCGCTCGCTCGCGCTGCTGCTCTACTCTCCCCCTCGCTCGTGCTGCTGCTCTACTCTTGCTCTCACTCATGCTGCTGATGCTGGTACATAGGCTGCTGCAGCTACATGAGTTGCTGCTCTGGCTCTAGCTCGTGTTGCTCCTCCAGGCGCTGCTGCTCCGGCTGCTATCTCCTAATGTGTTCCCCGTCAATCGCCCGCTGATTTAGATCACTGTTTCTCTACTACTAGTGCTCGAGCAGCCCAAACTACATGTGAAATGCCTCTCTACTACCAGTGCTTTCAGTTTCGATACTAACATTCAGATTTCAGAGTAAATTTCAATTTCGACAGTTAAGTACAGAGACAACAATTTTTACCTCATCTGTTGTAGTCAAGTGTTTTTGGTGATGTAAATTTTACATCTATCACTTTTTGGTAATGTATTTAACATCTATTGGAGATGTTATTAGAATCCTGCTTGAGGTTAACAATGTCTGTGTTGTACTGCTTCAGCCTCGACGTCTTATGGCTCACCGCAGCTGCTCCAATGACGAAACCATCCATCACAATAGAGCAGTGCCCTGGACGCCGCCTATAGATTCCACAGATCTTCCTCCACACCTCCGGCAGCCATGTCACATCCCTGGTCCTGGTCTGCAGTAGGCTAGCCCTTCATGTGTGCATCATGTTTAATTTTTCAAATGAACTTGAAATGGGGATGTCCAAACCCTAGTACCAAATGGAATTCAAATAGGTTCAACCTAAAAATATTTTCAGTGAATCCAAATGGCTTTCAAAAATGTTCATCATTTCTGGAAAATGCTAGAACCCTAAACAGAGGTGTTGCACATTTTTCCATGACATATTTGGTCACTGAATTAAATCATATGTACTTTGCATTTGGGCATTTAAATGCTAGTAAATATTTTAAATGCTCAAATAATTATGGAAATAAGTGTGGGCTGTTGGAATTAATCTAAAAAGAGCCTGTGATTATTTTCAGGATTTTTGAAGGTGTCTAAATATTTTTAATAAAGCCACAAACTTACAGAAAAATAGAAAAACAGAATTTAAAAGGGAGAGAGAAGGACTTACCTTGCAGCCCAGCCAGCCCACCACTGTAGCAGCCCAGCCGGGCAAAGCCAGCCCGGCCCACCAGGGGCAGCACTGTCTTCTTCCTCTTGCCAGGAGGAGAAGCAGCTGCGTGCCCGGTGCGCAGGCGAGCCGCGCCAGCTCCTCCCTCCCTGCCTGCCTGGCTCCTCCCCGGTGCTCCTAGACGACGCCACGGAGCGCCACGCAGCCCCCTGGCCCCCTCTCACTCTCTCCTGTGCTCCTCCCCTTCCTCTGTTTCTCCCTCCCGCGAACGCCCGAGCGTGCTCATCGCCGCCGTTCGCTGCCACGCGGCCACAGCCACCCCCCTTGCCCCTCTGCCGTCCCCAAGAGCTCCGCCCCGACCTCTTCTTCGTCTCCGCCGAGCTAAACAACGCCGGAGCGCGCCGCAGTGCTGCCATCGCCATTGTCTTTGCCCTCTGCACCGACAGTCATCGTCGTTGATTCGCAGCAACCCGACCGCCCCCGACCTCACCGACGACGCCATCGGACGCGCTGTGAGCACCCGCGTCGTCTCCCCCTTCTCCCCTGGTCACGCCCGCCCTCTAGGCCGTAGCCCTGCCGTGGCCGAGCTTCCCCTGCCACCGGCCATGTTGCCGCCGTCCCTGCAGCCGCTTGAACTCGATTAGGAGCACGTCACCGCGCTCAGGAAGCCACCAGGAGCATAACGCACACGCTAACTTGCCCTCCCGTGCACCACAGCGCCAACCCCGCACTCACCCGACCTCCGGCGCCGCCGCGAGCTCACTTCCGGCGAGCTCCGACCACCCCGCAACCTCCCACCTGCTCCGTTTGATGCACGCGAGTGAGGGCCTCCTCCCTGTGCCCTTCTCTTGCCCAGCCGCCGCCTGTAGCGCAGCCCCGGCGAACATCCGCCGCGTTTCGGGTCGCCGGCGGCCTAACTCCGGCCACGCCGACGTGGCCGCGTGATTAGCGGCTAATCCCCCACTAAACAACCCCCTGGCCAATGACACATGGGCCCCACGCCCGTAATTAATATTAGTTTAGCTCCTGTTTAGGTTTAACTAACCATAGTGGCCCCACGCGTCAGCTTTGACCGCGCTGACGTGGCCGTTGACTGGGCCCACATGTCAGCTACGCAAACCGGCCTGAGACACTAACGTGTGGACCCCACTGGTCAGTTTTGACCCGGCTGACCTCTGTTGACCTTCTGACATCAGAGTAATGTCATGCTGACGCAATATGTATTTTCTGGATTTAATCTTATTCAGGAAATTCCAGAAAATAGTAAAAACTTCTAAAATTCATAGAAATTCAACCGTAACTCCAAATTAAATAATTTATATAGAAAAATGATCAGAAAAATCCAATCTATCCATCTGTACCATTTTCATGCATGTTAGAACAACTTATAGCTGCTGTTTAGCACAAATCATATAATGGCATTTAAACCCTCACATATGGAGTTTGAATTTGAATCTTAGATTCAAACTAACTCCATTTAACTTGCTGCTAGTTGCATTAGCTCAAACCATAGCATATTGCCATGTCACATTCATGCATCATATTGTTGCATTGCATTGATTGTGTTCTCCCTTGCTTGCAGGTATTTGTCCCCTCTCAGTAGACGTGGTTCCGACAATGAGATCGATGACACCGATGAAGAGCTATATTATCTTCAGAAGTGCCAGGCAAGCAAAACCCCCTTGTTCATTCCGATACAATCCCACTCTCTTGCTCCTGCTCTCTTTTACTTCATTAGGACAACAACGATTCATCTGTTACTTGCTGCGGTAGATGAACCCCTTTATCCTTTGCATGACCTGTCATAGCCACAGTAAATAGATGAAACCCACTAGCATGAGTAGGAGTTGTTTGAGCCCTGTTGTGCCTACTCATTCATGCTTGTTTGTCATGCCTGCTACTGCTTAGAGTTGAGTCAGGTCTGATTCATTGGGGATGAATCAGAGGTGTGTGAACATGTCCTACTGTTGAGAGCTAAGTATGTGAACACGATTTGGTAAAGGTAGCGGTGAGAGGCCATGTAGGAGTACATGGTGGGTTGTCTCATTGCAGCCGTCCTCAGGAACTGAGTTCTGTGTTTGTGATCCATGAACAGCTACTACCACACATTGGGATCCTTAATTGACTCTCTTGACTTATTAATCAACATGATCTCTGTCCAGGAGTTGCAACTAGTTTCTGGTGTTTGTAGGTAGTGTTAGTAGTCTACCAAGTGGCACCCGGTACAGGTGGGCTTGGGACAGACTAGGCACAGTGGCCCGATGTACCAAGTGGCACCCGGATGGTGGACTTGGGAACCCTGCACACATCGTTTGGGGCCATGAGCGACACCCCGGCCGGATCTCCTTGCGGATGGAACCCGAATAGGCGATAAACCTGGACGAGAGACTTGTGTGGTTAGTCAAGTCGTGGCCGACACCCTCGCTGGGCTTCCGCTTGAAGGTTGCCGAGTACATGTCGTGTAAACGGCGGTAAGTGGTGAGAGCGTGTGTGAAGAAGTACACCCCTGCAGGGTTAATATGATCTATTCGAATAGCCGTGTCCACGGAAAAGGACTTCTGGGTTGTCTGTACAGTTCATAGACAAGTGAAAGTGGATACTCTAAAATACGCAAGATAAGCGTGAGTGCTATGGATGGCGTTCACGAAGGGAGACGGGAGCGGATCCATAGTGGTGTATTGATATGGTGGATATGTGGACTCGTGTGCGCCACCTCAAAAGAGTTACTTGCAGTCGTAGTTCAGGATAGCCACCAAGTCAAAGCTGGCTTGCTGCAGTTAAACCCCACCATCCCCTTGTTGATAATGATGCATATGTAGTTAGATCTGATGTAAGTCTTGCTGGGTACATTTGTACTCACGTTTGCCTATTTTATGCTTTTGCAGAGAGACTTCAGTCTCGCTAGTAGTTCTGCGTGGACTCCGACGTTTAGCTTGTTACCTCAGCTACGATCTTGTGCCCTCGGTAGGATCTGGTAGATAGTCAGGCTTTTCAGCCTTTTTCATTTGTAGATGTCTGTACTCAGACATGTTAAGCTTCCGCTTGTGCTTTGACTTGTATGCTCTGAATGTTGTGTCATGAGACTCATGTTTGTAATATCTCGCTCCTCGGAGCCTATTGAATAAATACTTGAGTCATAGAGTCATGTTGTGATGCCATGTTGTATTTGCACATATCGAGCATATTGTGTGTATGTTATTGAAATGCTTGGTATGTGTGGGATCTGACAACCTAGTTGTTTATCCTTGGTAGCCTCTCTTACCGGGAAATGTCTCCTAGTGCTTCCACCGAGCCATGGTAGCTTGCTACTGCTCCGGAACACTTAGGCTAGCCGGCATGTGTCCTTCTTTGTTCCTGTGTCTGTCCCTTCGGGGAAATGTCACGCGGTGTCTACCGGAGTCCTGTTAGCCTGCTATAGCCCAGTTTACCGGAGTCCTGCTAGCCCAGTTGCTACAGCCCGGATTCACTCGCTGATGACCGACACGTTCGTTGTTGGGTCATGTATGCCTGTCCCTGTAAGTTAGTGCCACTTTGGGTTCACGACTAGCCATGTCAGCCCGGGTTCTTTGTCATATGGATGCTAGCGGCACTATCATATACGTGAGCCAAAAGGCGCAAACGGTCCCGGGCCAGGTAAGGTGGCACCCGTGGGAATACCGTGCGTGAGACCGCAAAGTGATATGATGTGTTACATGCTAGATCGGTGTGACTTAGGATCGGGGTCCTGACAGCTTTGGTATCAGAGCTTGACTGCCTGTAGGATTACCAAGCCAAACTGGTCGAAGTTGAGTCTAGAAATTCTTTAGTTATATAGGGGAATTGATCGTGGGATGGAACGTAAGGCTCTTTTTACTCCTTATACCTTATGCCCTTCTGATCTGAGTCACCCTCTTCTTCTCCACGGGGTTAAGAACTAGGCCTTCTCTTCTTTCTATCAGGATCACGTGTTACTAATCCGTAGACTTATAGGATTGTTGGTTTCAAGCCTTAGTTAAGTTCCTATTACTTTCGTATGTTAATTGTTGATCTCAAAACCTTGATATTGTGCTTCTGAGTGGTGATGCCACCATTTTTGTAGCATGTCTCCAATCTTTTTAAGCATTTACAACCGTTATGCTGTCCGAGTCATCCCAGGTTTCTAAACAGTCTGATGCATTTGCAAATCCCTTCCTCCCATTCCTGATGTCCTTTTGGGCCAGATTAAGCACACTAATCAGTGAGTTGAGGTACTCTATTGCCTCGACGTATATGTTGGAGTTATTATTATGACCCTAGGTATCTAGAGTATCACCTAGTAATCCAGCCATGCTTTGTGTTCCCAGTGTGATGATTCTGGCCATCGTTCTTGAAAGCATCCCGTGATGCCACTTAGTAGTAGGTATTCTACTCCTTGGTCTTGAACCTGAAACTCACCCTACTCACTTCATGTTGATAGTGTTTGCTCGTTCCTTTAGGTTATTAGCAACCTTTGCGATAGTCCTCGAGGTCCATGGTATTTCCTTCTTCCAAATACCATGAACTGCTTATGGCAGAAGTTCTTTGAACCAAAAGATCGCAACCAGAGTGCTCTTAACGAGTTCTCGATGCTATGTTGTGAATCTGTCAGTCCTACCTCTCTGCATGGATTATCCGAAAGAAACTTGTTGAACTTGGTTCGACATGCTAATCCATGCATCCACAACTCAGAAAGATATATGTTCCTTTGAGTTGTCTCTCTTCATCGTATTCCGATCTTCGTCTATCTATTGATAGTTAGGAGTAATTGTGCATTCGTGTATCGATGCTTATTATTCTTGTGGTCCATCAAGCCATTCTATTCAGGATGACTAGGAGAAACAAACTCCAGTACCTCATCCATATCCAGGATTAGGTCAAAATAGTTGTGCTTCGCAGATCAAAATACCAAACCAGCTTTTGATTCTGTTCTACCCCAAAGTATTACCGTCTTGATGTCAGGATTTTCATGAGAATTGCACCGGCTCTTGTGAATTCTTGATGTAGTGATACTTCTCGCCATCATTATTCATCCCTCGGTTCCGTGTTGTCGCAACCGGAATGCCGACAAGTGAATCGTGATGTGTGAATTCAATACTCCTAGCAACCTTGTTGCTTGGTAGTTAATGGACAATAATTTCATTCTTAGCGTGTTGATTTTTGAATCATCATTCTAAGATTGATCATGCTACCTAGTCCTTATTTCTGGTGCACTCTTCGACCAATGAGTTAGGATTATCCAATCCCTTGCTTATTTCACTATATCGTCTTGCCCTGAAAAGCAAGATTGTTCTCGAGCTTAGTAGCATATCGGTGGTTCGTGATTTTCCGATTATCTTCTCGGAAGTATCACCAGGTTGTCACCTGACCGCTATGTTGAGCTCATGATCAAGTTGGTTTCCTATAAACCACCCTTTATCCAAGCATTTGTGTCGGATACCCTGAGCTAGTTGGTTAAGCTAAACAACAACTTGGAGAGTTGGAAGATAGAAGCTTTTCCTCACTTAGTTCATTCCAGGGGATATCTTTTGTGTGTGTTGAAGAAAGATGGTATCTTCAGCGATCGATCTCCATGACCAACTGCTGGATCTATTGTCTTATCCAATCTTTGATTCGAGTATAGGCTATCCTCAAATCAAATCAGAACCAACGATATCCGTAAAGTTGTCTTACTCGTGGTTGTTTCTTCGAGCATACACCATTATATCTTTTGGTCTAACCAATACTATCACATTGTTCACATAATGGTGGAAGTCCAGTGATATGGAAATTCCGATGAGTTGCTGTTGAGCCCATCAGCGGCATTTTGTCTCCTCCATGATTAATGCTGAACATTAAGCTAGTATTGGAAACTTGTATAAGCATTATCTTCATGTCCCGTGCATGAAGCATATGTTCGGATGAAAGAAGTGACCTCCTCTAATTCATGTGCATTTGGTGCAAGTTGCCGTCATGAGTTCGAGAAAGATTGGTTTTGTTTCCTATGGTACCATCCCAAGTCAGTTATGCATGTGCGAATGTATTCTATGGTTTGTTGATTAATTACCTCCACTCCATATGGATTCCCTAGCACACCAAGCCACTGATTGAATTGTTCAAGGAGAAGAAGTTCCTTCTTAAGAATCATGACTTATGTTAGGACTTCGATATCCTCGTTGATGGTTCCCCACCGGAACTTGGTAGTGTTTTATTGTAAGACTACCATGTGATCATGTTTTGTCTGGGACAACGTGTTCACATGTGTGTAGCAGAACCAGCTCATGTTTTGGAGCTTGCTATCATAGTTCATTTCCCGAGAATCTCGCAACGTCATCTCGTCGATTTGTGTTGCAATCTTTCATTGTTCTTCCTAGACTCGATGAGTCTGGATTATTCTGACACCAACCAGATCTGAATCTCAGGCAGATATGATGGTTGGAACGTTTCCCAAGAACTATAATAATGGTCTCTCTGTAACCCGGTAAAGTGGATGTCGTGGCCGACACACCTAGCCGGAAGATCTATTATTGTAGTATCTTGATTGAAGAAGTTGGCCACCTTCCCATGAGGACTTCGTAGGAATTACTCTCTAATTGTTCCTTATGGATTCTTGTGCTCCCGAAGTCCGACCTTTTACTTGATGGTCTAGTTACCGAACCATTTCAATGAATGGGATACGCTAGCACATCAAGGAGAACATTAGAAGAGGAGTGCTAAATGTCTCTCGGTCGATCATCCAGATTCTGTTTCCTTGGCCCCGCCAAGGTGAAGTCTGAGACGGTGTTATCTTCCTTTGCATCTGCATCTTCCACCGGTATTCATCATGGTAGTACGTTATGTTGCCAGGATCCTTGACACGGATATTGGTACAACCTTGATGAATATGGAAATGCCCAAGTTCTTGAGAGCACGCACAAGCGCTATGTGTTAGCACCGGCACTAACTGGGATTGCTCCTAGTTTTCTTCGGTTAGGCTATAACTTTTCAAGCAGTGGACCCACTCTCTACTGTTGAGCTTCTCCCCAGTTACTAAAATCATTCCTTGTGTTGTTTTCAACAAGGTAATCCACATCATCCATTCTAGTATGAGTATGCCATTCCTTCGAACTCCGCCAATCGATTGCTGTGATTTGCCTTAGGCTGATATAAAGAGTATCAATGATCTCTATTTCAAAGGTAATTCTTTTTGCCACTTAAGGTAATAATTCCATGAGTCACCTTCTCCAAAATGTCTCGTTATGGTATCATGGCAATTCAACTCCTTGCTACGTTGACAACCATTCACCACCCTCTTAAGTGTGGAATTGTTGTCTACCTAGTGAACCCTCGTCATCTGTTTCACCCCATCCCTTTGGATGTGTGTTTCGTGTCCCAGCTCGAGAGATGTTGCTATGACTCACCCTGTGAGTTGATCCTAAGTTGATTGATCTTCGAGAAGATCGATTCTTCTGGAGTTGTCCCATTCCTCTCGTTGTCATGTTAGTTGGAGTTCTCAGAGCAAGACGACAAGACAAAGATGGTGATTGAATCAACGTTCATTTGAAGTGCAACCTGGATCGGGAAGATTTCGTTAGTTGCGTTTTCCCCTTCATCTTACCCTATGGCTGAATCTCGGGATGAGATTTTTGCTTAGTGGGGGTGAGTTGTCACATCCCTGGTCCTGGTCTGCAGTAGGCTAGCCCTTCATGTGTGCATCATGTTTAATTTTTCAAATGAACTTGAAATGGGGATGTCCAAACCCCAGTACCAAATGGAATTCAAATAGGTTCAACCTAAAAATATTTTCAGTGAATCCAAATGGCTTTCAAAAATGTTCATCATTTCTGGAAAATGCTAGAACCATAACCAGAGGTGTTGCACATTTTTCCATGACATATTTGGTCACTGAATTAAATCATATGTACTTTGCATTTGGGCATTTAAATGCTAGTAAATATTTTAAATGCTCAAATAATTATGGAAATAAGTGTGGGCTGTTGGAATTAATCTAAAAAGAGCCTGTGATTATTTTCAGGATTTTTGAAGGTGTCTAAATATTTTTAATAAAGCCACAAACTTACAGAAAAATAGAAAAACAGAATTTAAAAGGAAGAGAGAAAGACTTACCTGGCAGCCCAGCCAGCCCACCACTGTAGCAGCCCAGCCAGGCAAAGCCAGCCCGGCCCACCAGGGGCAGCACTGTCTTCTTCCTCTTGCAAGGAGGAGAAGCAGCTGCGTGCCCGGCGAGCCGCGCCAGCTCCTCCCTCCCTGCCTGCCTGGCTCCTCCTCGGTGCTCCTAGACGACGCCACAGAGCGCCACGCAGCCCCCTGGCCCCCTCTCACTCTCTCCTGTGCTCCTCCCCTTCCTCTGTTTCTCCCTCCCGCGAACGCCCGGCCACAGCCACCTCCCTTGCCCCTCTGCCGTCCCCAAGAGCTCGACCCTGACCTCTTCTTTGTCTCCGCCGAGCTAAACGACGCCGGAGCGCCCCGCAGCGCCACCATCGCCATTGTCTTCGCCCTCTGCACCGATAGTCGTCGTCGTTGATTCACAGCAACCCGACTGCCCCCGACCTCGCCGACGACGCCATCAGACGCGCTGTGAGCACCCGCGTCGTCTCCCCCTTCTCCCCTGGTCGCGCCCGCCCTCTAGGCCGTAGCCCTGCCGTGGCCGAGCTTCCCCTGCCGCCAGCCATGTCGCCGCCGTCCCTGTAGCCGCTTGAACTCGATTAGGAGCGCGTCACCACGCTCAGGAAGCCACTAGGAGCATAACGCACACGCTAACTTGCCCTCCCGTGCACCACAGCGCCAACCCCGCACTCACCCGACCTCCGGCGCCGCCGCGAGCTCACTTCCGGCGAGCTCCGACCACCCCGCAACCTCCCACCTGCTCCGTTCGATGCGCGCGAGTGAGGGCCTCCTCCCTGTGCCCTTCTCTTGCCCAGCCGCCGCCTGTAGCGCAGCCCCGGCGAACATCCGCCGTGTTTCGGGTCGCCGGCGGCCTAACTCCGGCCACGCCGACGTGGCCGCGTGATTAGCGGCTAATCCCCCACTAAACAACCCCCTGGCCAATGACACATGGGCCCCACGCCCGTAATTAATATTAGTTTAGCTCCTATTTAGGTTTAACTAACCATAGTGGCCCCACGCGTCAGCTTTGACCGCGCTGACGTGGCCATTGACTGGGCCCACATGTCAGCGACACAAACCGGCCTGAGACACTGACGTGTGGACCCCACTGGTCAGTTTTGACCCGGCTGACCTCTGTTGACCTGCTGACATCAGAGTAATGTCATGTTGACGCAATATGTATTTTCTGGATTTAATCTTATTCAGGAAATTCCAGAAAATAGTAAAAACTTCTAAAATTCATAGAAATTCAACCGTAACTCCAAATTAAATAATTTATATATGAAAAATGATCAGAAAAATCCAATCTATCCATCTGTACCATTTTCATGCATGTTAGAACAACTTATAGCTGCTGTTTAGCACAAATCATATAATGGCATTTAAACCCTCACATATGGAGTTTGAATTTGAATCTTAGATTCAAACTAACTCCATTTAACCCGCTGCTAGTTGCATTAGCTCAAACCATAGCATATTGCCATGTCACATTCATGCATCATATTGTTGCATTGCATTGATTGTGTTCTCCCTTGTTTGCTGGTATTTGTCCCCTCTCAGTAGACGTGGTTCCGACAATGAGATGGATGACACCGATGAAGAGCTATATTATCTTCAGAAGTGCCAAGCAAGCAAAACCCCCTTGTTCATTCCGATACAATCCCACTCTCTCGCTCCTTCTCTCTTTTACTGCATTAGGACAACAATGATTCATCTGTTACTTGCTGCGGTAGCTGAACCCCTTTATCCTTTGCATGACCTGTCATTGCCACAGTAAATAGATGAAACCCACTAGCATGAGTAGGAGTTGTTTGAGCCCTGTTGTGCCTACTCATTCATGCTTGTTTGTCATGCCTGCTACTGCTTAGAGTTGAGTCAGGTCTGATTCATCGGGGATGAATCAGAGGTGTGTGAACATGTCCTACTGTTGAGAGCTAAGTGTGTGAACACGATTTGGTAAAGGTAGCGGTGAGTGGCCATGTAGGAGTACATGGTGGGTTGTCTCATTGCAGCCGTCCTCAGGAACTGAGTTCTATGTTTGTGATCCATGAACAGCTACTACACACATTGGGATCCTTAATTGACTCTCTCGACTTATTAATCAACATGATCTCTGTCCAGGAGTTGCAACTAGTTTCTGGTGTTTGTAGGTAGTCTTAGTAGTCTACCAAGTGGCACCCGGTATAGGTGGGCTTGGGACAGACTAGGCACAGTGGCCCGGTGTACCAAGTGGCACCCGGATGGTGGACTTGGGAACCCTGCACACATCGTTTGGGGCCGTGAGCGACACCCCGGCTGGATCTCCTTGCGGATGGAACCCGAATAGGCGATAAACCTGGACGAGAGACTTGTGTGGTTAGTCAGGTCGTGGCCGACACCCTCGCTGGGCTTCCGCTTGAAGGTTGCCGAGTACATGTCATGTAAATGGCGGTAAGTGGTGAGAGCGTGTGTGAAGAAGTACACCCCTGCAGGGTTAATATGATCTATTCGAATAGCCGTGTCGGCGGAAAAGGACTTCTGGGTTGCCTGTACAGTTCATAGACAAGTGAAAGTGGATACTCTAAAATACGCAAGATAAGCGTGAGTGCTATGGATGGCGTTCTCGTAGGGAGACGAGAGCGGATACATAGTGGTGTATTGATATGGTGGATATGTGGACTCGTGTGCGCCACCTCAAAAGAGTTACTTGCAGTCGTAGTTTAGGATAGCCACCGAGTCAAAGCTGGCTTGCTGCAGTTAAACCCCACCATCCCCTTGTTGATAATGATGCATATGTAGTTAGCTCTGATGTAAGTCTTGCTGGGTACATTTGTACTCACGTTTGCCTATTTTATGTTTTTGCAGAGAGACTTCAGTCTCACTAGTAGTTCCGCGTGGACTTCGACGTTTAGCTTGTTACCTCAGCTACGATCTTGTGCCCTCGGCAGGATCTGGTAGATAGTCAGGCTTTTCAGCCTTTTTCATTTGTAGATGTCTGTACTCAGACATGTTAAGCTTCCGCTTGTGCTTTGACTTGTATGCTCTGAATGTTGGGTCATGAGACTCATGTTTGTAATATCTCGCTCCTCGGAGCCTATTGAATAAATACTTGAGTCATAGAGTCATGTTGTGATGCCATGTTGTATTTGCACATATCGAGCATATTGTGTGTATGTTATTGAAATGCTTGGTATGTGTGGGATCTGACAACCTAGTTGTTTATCCTCGGTAGCCTCTCTTACCGGGAAATGTCTCCTAGTGCTTCCACTGAGCCATGGTAGCTTGCTACTGCTCCGGAACACTTAGGCTGGCCGGCATGTGTCCTTCTTCGTTCATGTGTCTATCCCTTCGGGGAAATGTCACGCGGTGTCTACCGGAGTCCTGTTAGCCTGCTACAGCCCGGTTTAGCGGAGTCCTGCTAGCCCAGTTGCTACAGCCCGGATTCACTCGCTGATGACCGACACGTTCGTTGTTGGGTCATGTATGCCTGTCCCTGTAAGTTAGTGCCACTTTGGGTTCACGACTAGCCATGTCAGCCTGGGTTCTTTGTCATATGGATGCTAGCGGCACTATCATATACGTGAGCCAAAAGGCGCAAACGGTCCCGGGCCAGGTAAGGTGGCACCCGTGGGAATACCGTGCGTGAGACCGCAAAGTGATATGATGTGTTACATGCTAGATCGGTGTGACTTAGGATCGGGGCCCTGACAAGCCATCTCTGCGTCAACTTCTTTGGCGACCAACCCAATGATGTTGAGGTTGACACGGTTACGGCGAAGAGGTTGTGCACTCGTCGCATCACTTATTACTCTACATTCATGTCCATCCATTAGGGCTATTTTGGTTCAAAGGAAAAACTGAAGGGAAAACATAGCAATAGGAAATTTTCCTATGGCATTCTACTATTATATTATTCATGCATTTTGTTGAAAGGAATGGAGAAAAACGTCCACCTGGACCTACTTTTCAAAATCCTATGCATGAAAACAAGACCAAGTGCATTAATGACATAATAACATTTTAACTGTACATGCTTTCATATGATTTCACTTTAATTTGTCCATGTTTCTTTGCATTCCTCTGCTCTTCCAATTCCTATGAACCAAACACCCAGTTGACAGAAATCCTGTGTTTACAAATGCTCTGTTTCCCATGTGCATTCCAATCCTGTTCTGGTGTTTTTCCTATCCCTTCGTTTTTAGAATCCTGCAAGCCAAAGGAGCCCTTACAAAATTACTTCAGTTACAAGTAGGTGTCGAATAAAACTTTGTGTGGTTTGTCCTGCTCCTGCCGCGACGTCGTCCACCTCACCTGAGCTGCTCCATCGACAGAAGCATCCACCAAACCAGATGTCCCGACTCCTGACCGTCTTTCGCCGCCTCAGATCTCCTTCCCTACCGCCGGCACCCACCGCAACGACATCACCATCATCGACTCAGCAGATGAACCTGAGGAGTACACGGGTCCACAAGAGAGGTCGCACTATTTTGTTTCTGCTTATGTTATGCATTGCTTAATATTACCTGCTACTTTATCGTCCTGTTCACCTCTTAGACTCCAAGTCAGGTCCAAATTAATGTTCAAACTTGAGTTTTAAAATATGTTGTGGGGCACGTATCGAGGTAGCAATGAATAGTATCTCTATCTATTATCTGGCACATATCGAGGCAGCAATGAATAGTATCTCTGCCTATGTTGTTCATCTTGGGTGGGAAACAAATAGTAAAGCAATCATCATCTGTCTTTTTATTAAATTAAACCTATCATCAGCCTACTATCATTATTTTTGGATCCATCCACTGGTTGTTACCATCACTCTAGATTTCTGCATGCTCTTCTTACATAATCCCACTATATTTTTTTGTATGCATGTCAGATATTTTACACAGTCATGCCTACCATGTAGAGAAAAAGAGAAGAATTTTGCGTGGCAATACAATGTCATGCAGACATCGCTCCATGGTGGGTTCAATGGCAAACCCTCCTGTCGGTGTCAAAACCAGCGGATCTCGGGTAGGGGGTCCCGATCTGTGCGTCTTAGGCTGATGGTAACAGGAACCAAGAGAAACAATGTTTACCCAGGTTCGGGCCCTCTCGATGGAGGTAAAACCCTACTGCCTGCTTGATTAATATTGAAGATATGAGTAGTACAAGAGTAGATCTACCACGAGATCGTAGAGGCTAAACTCTAGAAGCTAGCCTATGATGGTATGATTGTAATTGTGATCGGCCTTCTAAGGACCATCCTCTCCGGTTTATATAGACACCAGAGAGGGCTAGGGTTTACAAGGAAGGAAATATAATATCCGAATCGCCAAGCTTGTCTTCCACGCAAAGGAGAGTCCCATCCGGACACGGGCACTACTGGAATCAGCTACTTTGCCATCTGCCAGATCTTTGCCGTCCGCTAGCGGACGGCAAAGAAGCTCTTTGCCATCAGCCACCGAAAAGCCGATGGCAAAGAAATGGCAGACGGCAAAGAAGCTCTTTGCCATGCTCCATTTCTTTGCCGTCCGCCAGCTGACGGCAAAGAGGGAGGTGGCCCCCACCCACCCGCCTGTTTAAAAACTTAACGCCCCACCTCTTTGCTGTTCACTAGCGGATGACAAAGAGCAAAAAAGCGGACGGCAAAGGGGGCGGACGGCAAAGATTTAACTCATCTAACAGCGGCTGCACCCCACCCCACCCCTCTCTATCTGTTTCTCTCCCTCTTCACATGCGCGCCACCGCCCCCACCACTCTTCGCCGCCCCGTCGCCCCACGGGCCCCTGCCCCGGTGCCACCGCGGCCCCGTCACCCCCGCCGCCCTGCCATCTC
>NC_041389.1:356785740-356801884 GCF_002162155.2 Triticum dicoccoides
GCACCCCGACCCCGACACGGCACCCCGACACCGACACGATACCCCGAACCCCCGACCCCGAAACAACACCTGATCTGACGCATATGCTTTGCTCCAGATCCGACGCATAAATTTCGTCAGTGCCTATTAGAGTGTAGGTTGCATGTACGTAATAAAATTGACAAAGTAGATCAACTGATGAATATATACATGGTGAATTATATATATAATTGTTGTGTGTCCAGTGATGATGATGATGATTATAGTGATGATAGTGATGATGATGATTATAGTGAGCCCATCATTGATTATAGTGATGATGATGATTATGCATTTATTGATGATACTGATCGAGATTATTAGTAGTGTCAGGTATTCAATTTTTTATGTTGTACTTGATGATGATACACTTAAGTGATATACATATTATTATTCATGTCGGTACTTTTTTTTATGTTGTACTAATTTCGTTTATTCTTTGTCATGGCAGGTGTTGAAAGATGGTGGGCGCTGGTCGGGAGCGCGCCGAGGCCCCTTCTTCATCGGCGCGTATTGCGAGGTCTTCCATTGCACATGCACCTCTCTGCCGAGCGTTGCTGGACAGTATGTCGACACCACCGGGCCCTTCTTCATCGACTGCGGTGCCCAGCAGGGGACGATGTAAGAAGAAGAGAGGAGGTGGAGCACGTGGTCGCGGGAGAGGAGGTAGGGTGACTCTTACGGCTCCTTCCTCGCCGCCACCCCCAGCTGTTTCACCCGAGCACGTGACTGCTAGGGTGGACTCGTCCGAGGAGGAGGCTACACGGACTCCGGTCCACGAGCCTCTGGTCCATGGGTCTTCGGCCCACAAGCCTCGGGTCGACGGGCCTTCGGCCCATGAGCGTCCGGTCGACGAGCCTTCGGCCCACGAGAGTTGGGCCCACAAGACCCCGGAGGAGCACACGTCTGGATGGGGTACCTGGTCGGGTCAGCCTAAGGAGCCGAGTGGCCATGCTGATGATGGCGGGGAGCTGAGTGGCCATGCTGATGATGACGGGGAGCCGACTGATATTGAGGAGGAGGAGGGCAACGTCTACCAGCGTGGTGCTACACGGCTCCCGTCCGTGCCGGCGACCCGCGAGCAGAGGTGGTTGATTTTCCCTGATGGGGAGAGGTAAGTGCATTTAATCTTTTTGTACCTTCTGCATTCACGTTTCTTCAAATAACTAATGCGTTGGCCTTGTCATGCTGTAGGGGTTGGGACCACCATGAAAGTGTCCGCCGGCCCAACTCCGTCCTTGGAGTTCTGATTTGGCAAAACTTCCCGGGGTTTGTCACGTTGCCTGGTGAGGGTCGGCTTCCAGAGGTTGGATTGAGTTGGGAGCACTACTTGGCTGCCCCGGCCCCGCCGGGTGAGATTATCGACAGTGTCTTGTGCAAGACGAGGGCAGACGTGGTGATCAGAAAGTTCTGGGTAATTTCTCTTTACACAATTAAAAATCTTGAACTAGCTAGTTATTAATTGTACTAATCAATATTGTATCATTTGATTGCAGACATTCTACATGTGTGAGGAGGGATACGAGGAGGAGGCGGAAGATGTTATCGACAAGGAGTGCAAGCGCCTACTTCAGAACTTACGGCATTGAGGTTCGGGTGCAGGCTGTTCGAGGCTACTATGCCGGGCGTGGTATCAAGAAGCCCAAGCAGGAGTGCCGCGATATGTTCTTGAGTAAGGAGCATCACATGAAGGTAATTCTTAAGGCCTTGTACTTACTTCCTTCATTTAGTAATTCATAGCCGTAGTGCTCAAGTTTCTATTTGCTAACTTAGGCCCCTCCGAGATGGTGTGAGGATCGGATGGATTGTTGGGAGGTGTTGGTCAATGCGTGGTGCTCAAAACAATGGCGGGCCTCCCACAATGAGGCCAAGGATAAACGTGCCCAAATGGAAGTGTGCCACACCACCAAGGCAGCTCCAACTTATTTCAGTACGTGCGGAACTGGGTATGTGGTTTGCTTCATGATTCATGCAATTCATTCATCATGCTAGCTTTAGCCCTTTAATTACTAATTTACTTTGTTTCTCTCTTTCAGGAACGCTACAATAAGGCGGATAAGGTGCCAAAGGTGTACGACCTGTATGCCATGGCCCACACTGGCTCTTACAAGAAAGTCAAGGCATTCTCCGCGTCTGATCTCGATGATCCAAAGAACTTCACCAACATCTCCGCTCACGACAAGCTCGTGCAATATATAGATCAGGGGAAGGCGAGGAAAGGGGAGGACTTTAACCCGAGCCAGGGTCCCATTGATACAGAGCTGCTATGATATCTGGTGGCGGGAGGTCCCATGGCTCCATAGCCATAAGAGATGGACTTATCCGTTGTCCTAGCACTCTCCCGGAGATCAAGGCGCGCCAGTCGAGCTCTGCTCCTGAGATAAGGCCTCGTGAACGGCCAGTCCAACTCGCCTTCAAGGTTAGTTATAAGTACTCAGCTATCTTTCTCCATTACATTGTGTGCGCTTCCATCAATGATTACAAATGGTCATGTGAGTGGTGTTGCAGGCTGCTATACAGAGTGAGAGAGATAGAACGGAGAAACTTCTGGCGGAGGCGGCGGAGAGGCAGCGGGAGTTGGAGGAGAGGACGACAAAGATGTTGGAGGAGGAGAGGGCACGGAATGACATGTAGGCAAGGGCCATGTATGAGCTCCTTGTGGTAAGTTTCTTCTGCAGATTACTTGCTAGTCTTAACATTTGAGTCTCATTACTAACTAGTATGACTCTATTGTGAAAACCAAATGTGCAGTCTGTGTGCGAGAAGTCCGGTCAGACCGCTCCGCCGATGCCAATGATTGCTCCTGGGAGCACGGTGAGTTTAATTAGAATGGACATTACTTGCTAGTCTTAACATTTGAGTGTCATAATGCTAACGAGACATTGGAAATGATCTTTGGTGCAGCTTAACTCCAGAAATGCATCGCACGATCCTTCTCTAGCTACCGGCGCGAGCCAGCCTGCTCGTACACCTCCCTGATCACGGTAAGTTTCTCTAGTGTTTTGCTTAACAAATGCATAAAGACCTAGACTTAGCTTTATTTCCTCCAATATGCTTACCATAATGACCTAGAGTTAGCTTCTTTTCCTCCAAAATGACTTAATATGCTTATTGACCTCATAAACCATCCATTCTACCTAAGTTAGCTCTAAACGATATGTACTTAGGTTACTTATGTCAAAAATTGCATAATTAGCTTAGTTAGCTGATAAACGATCCATTTTACCTAAAGTTAGCTCTAAAATGACTCATTTTACCTTAGTTAGCTTACAAGTGATCCAATTTATCCAAGTTAGCTCTAAAATGACCCATTTTACGTAGATTAGCTCCTAAATGATCCATTTTACCTACGTTAGCTTTAAAATGACCCATTTCACCTAGGTTAGCTCCAAAATGACCCATTTCACCTAGATTTGCTCCTAAATGATCCATTTCACCTAAGTTAGCTAAAAACGATCCATTTCACCTAAATTAGCTCATAAATGATCCATTTCACCTAAGTTAGCTAAAAAACGACCCATTTCACCTTAGTTAGCTCAAAAACGTGGCATTTCACCTTAGTTAGGTCATAAACGACCCATTTCAACTAAGTTAGCTCATAAAAGCTCATAAATGATCCATTTCACCTAAGTCAGCTAAAAAACGATCCATTTCACCTTACTTAGCTCAAAAACGATGCCCTTCACCTTAGTTAGCTCATAAACGACCCATTTCAACTAAGTTAGCTCATAAATGATCCATTTCAACTAAGTTAGCTCATAAACAACCCATTTCAACTTTGTTAGCTCATATATGATCCATTTCACCTAAGTTAGCTCATAAATGACATATACTTCTTGTTCTAGTCTTCTTATTGTTCTAGTCACCTATTTCTAACTTTCTTATTTACCATTTTGCAGATTTCATTCACTTCATGGAAGCTAGCTTGCTATGATGGAGTGCTTGCTTTTCCTTTGATGAAACTTTGCATTGTATCTAGCTTGCTATCATGGAACTTGCTTATGTATGAACAATGTGTATGGATGGAACTTGCTTATGTATGAACAATGTGTATGGATGAAACTGATGTGATATGTGATATGTGATATGAAACTTATGTGTTGGATATGTGATATGAAACTTATGTGCTGGATATGTGATATATATTCGCTGTGAAAATTGTTGGAGTAAAAAAAACAGAAAAAAGAGACAATATGCAGGATCTTTGCCGTCTGCCACCGACGGCAAAGAGATCTTTGCCATCAGCAGCGGACGGCAAAGAGGCCACGTGGCAGGCAACTGTGCTTCCTGGGAGGCTGACCAATTTGGTAAGTTTGCCCATAGTGGCTGACGGCACAAGCTTTGCCGTCTGCAGCGGACGACAAAGGCCTGCCGTTAACCACCTAACGGAGTAACAGCGCATTTATTGTCGTCCGCCTTCTTTGCCGTCTGCTGCTGATGGCAAAGTCCCCTTTGCCGTCAGCTGCCCGAAGCGGATGGCAACGCAGCTCTTAGCCGTCCCCTACTTTGCCGTCCCCTTTTGCCGTCCGTGGCTGACGGCAAAGGTCTTTGCCGTCCGCCATCCATGCCTTTGCCGTCCGCCGTGGCGGATGGCAAAGTAGCTGAGTCCTGTAGTGGGGCCAAAGTCTTGAGTCTTGTATCTTCACGCTTCAATAGTCCGGACGATGTATATAGTCCGGCTATCCGGATACCCCCTAATCCAGGGCTCCCTCAGTAGCCCCTAAACCAGGCTTCAATGATGATGAGTCCGACGCGCAGTCTTGTCTTCGGCATTGCAAGGCGGGTTCCTCCTTCCAAATACTCCAAGGTTATTATCAAACACGTAGACCGTGTCCGGATCTGCAAAATGATCTTCACATACCACCGTAGAGAGAATGATACTTCAGCTGACAACTTTTTAGACGACGTGATATGCCATTACGGTCAGGTCATTATTCCAACCATTTTTTCACAACCAGCCAGAGCATGTATTGCGAGGCGGTTTCCTTGACACGTCTTGTCAAAGCAGAGATCGTGTCCCCTTATCACGGGATTCTCATCAATACGGGTATGGGTAATCCCACCGTGCCATCAATCGTGGTGCTTGGGAAGTAAGCGATTCTCAACGGGCTAGTGGGGAGGCGCACCGCTTCCGTCTCTCTATAAAGGGATAAGAGTTCCCATTTTTACCCACGCCTTCTTCCTCCTTCGCCCACTCTTTCCCCCTCGAGCTCCAGCGCCCGAGTGCAAATCTTCTCCACACAGCTAGACATGTCCAGAGTAGGAGGCAAGTGGGTGGCCTCCACCGTGAAGGAGAAGCACATCGCTAATCTTCGGGCGGCCGGATACTTGGCCGCAAACATAGGCACCATCTACCGGATGACGGGCAGGTCACTCCAACTCCAGGACCCCACGAGAGGGTCGTGTTTCTTGCCCACTTCGTCCGTGGACTAGGGTTTCCACTCCACCCCTTCGTGCGCGGGCTCATGTTCTACTATGGGCTAGATTTCCATGATCTAGCCCCAAACTTTGTCCTCAACATCTCGGCGTTCATCGTCGTATGCGAGGCTTTCCTCCGCATCAAGCCTCATTTCAGCTTGTGGCTGCAAATCTTCTGCATGAAGCCGAAGATAGTGAGCGGCCAGCAAGCGGAGTGCAGAGGAGCCATGGTGGGCAAGATGCCTAACGTCACCTGGCTTGATGGATCCTTTGCGGAAACCGTGAAGGGGTGGCAATCGGGGTGGTTCTACATCACCGAGCCGTGGGACGCCAACTGGGCGAAGGCCCCCGAGTTCCGATCCGGAACCCCTATGCGGCTCACCCCCTGGGAACAGAAGGGCCTGTCCTGGGGAGAATCTACAGAGCTGACCGGACTCATAAACTGCATCAAGGGCATGAGGGACAAGAACATCAAGCTTGTCAACGTGATCCAGGTCATGCTCATTCGCCGGATTCTGCCGTGCCAAAGGAGGGCATTCAATCCGTGAGAGTTCATCCCCGCCGAACACCAGATGCTTCAGATGTTCTACAGCATGAAGCACAAAAACGCGTGGAAGGCGTTGTTCAAGGCCTCCAAAGTACCTCCTCCCATATCCGAGGACCGTGGGCTCCACGCCGCGCGACCTCCTAGTCAGGTGAGTTCTCAGGCTGCCACCGGATTCGGTTCTTCCCAATATATTCTTAGGGGAGCCTTTATGTAATTGTGCATATTTATTCAGGATTATGTGGAGACAGCGGAGAAGATTGACTATCCAGCTCCGCTGCCGGAAATCCTAGCTAATGCTCTCCTGACGAAGATGCTGGTCTCGGCGCCCAACAAGGGGCCGGAGAAGAAGGCCGATAAGAAGGCCCCGGGGATCCGAAAGGGTCTCCGATGCAAGGTTGCGCCAGAAGCCTCGTCCGAAGACAACGAGGCACACTCCTCCCCTGAAGGAGAAGAAGAAGAAGAGGAGGCCGCCCCATCCGGAAAGGACGAGGGGCCTGAGAGGGCGGACTAGGGGGCCAGGAGAGGCCCCCGGCGCAAGGCCGTCATACCCTTGTCGTCTGATGATGACGAGGCAGATTCCTCCCACGGAGGCGGGGGGAAACAAGAAGAAATTCCACCTCCCTGTATTGGGGGGGGGGAGAGGAAGGCCACCTCAAAGGGGGAGGCTGGGACATCCAAGAAGGGAAAGGCATCCCTTCCGGACTACTCCGCCACCGCCGCCGATAGCGAGGAGGGGTGGCTACCCAGGAAGAAGCCCCTAGTGCGATCGTAAGTGTATGCACTCTATCGTAATGTTGCTTCATAGTTTTGTTATAACGCCGAACTTGTATGCAGTCCGGCCAGGGTCCATCCCGAGGTGTCATCTTCGGATGGGTCCTTGAGCGATTCGGCGATGAACTCGCTCCCGACGGCCACTACTTCTCAGCCTGCAGATGACACGGAGGTGTTATCCCAAAGGCTCCCAGAGATGGGGGAGGTGGCTCTGGAGGCTCCCCAAGGCGGCATTCCAGACGTCGGACATGCGGGGTTCAAGATCCCCGCGGATCGTGTTGATGAGAGCCGCAGTAAGCCGAACTCTCAGCCGAACACTATTCTGGAGCCTTCAATGGTTCCGGACTCAGACGGGGAGCCCCTCGTTAGGGAGGGAGGGCCGTCTGTGTCGAGGACTTCCGTTGCGCCCGAGGCGCCGGATTGTCTACTGGAAGCGCTTCATGGCGCTTCCGTAGATGAAGAGCACCGTACTCTTATGAGTGCGGTGATTCAAAAGGCTTTGTCCACCAAGAGCGGACTAACCGAAGCCTGCACGAGCCTCCTGACAGGCTTTGAGGTAATTAATAAAAATATGTGAAATTACCACACGATAGGTAGTAGCCCCTGATACTCTGTTTGGTGTTCGGAAGGAAAAACCAAACGGAGGGTCAATTATAATCCGTGGGAGTCTAAAAATAAGTTTGAATGTGAATAAGCAGGCTGTGCTGCTTGCCGCTGCGGTCCGTACGGCCGAGATCGCTGGACTAAAACAGGACCTGGAGCAGGTGCAGGGAGAGCTCGACCTCACGAGGAGTCAGCTCGACGAGAGCAGAGGTGAATGATTCCCCTTTCTCATATAGTAAAGTATAGATAAGATTGGTTATTCTAATGACGAGGCGTCGTGATTTGGTAACAGAGGCCACCACCGAAGTGGCGTCTCTCAAGAAAGTGCTGTCCCAGGCCGAACACAAGGCGGCCTTGGAACGCAAGGAGCGCAAAAAGCAAGAAGCCAGAGTGGGAGAGGTACAACAAGAGCTCCAGGATCTCGGCAAGAAGTTCGAGGCCGTGGAGTATGAGCTTAAGGCGAAAGAGGATGAGCTTACGAAGGCCCTTTCCAGTGTAAAAGACGCCAAGGTCGAAGCCGAGAAGGCACAACAGGAAATCCAGGATGCCAAAAAGATATCGGCGGGTAAGAAATTCTTTATTCAAAGCAAACATGTGGAGGAGGCGTTTCTTTTACTTACCCGAGTCCGGAGCTCTCCAGGGGCATTCGCAGATCTTCCATGCAGCGTATCAGATGCCGTGGAGTTCTACCGTGCTCAGGAGGGGAGCTCAACGGAGAAACTGTTCTGGCCCCAGTATGCTGGGGCCGAACATCCACCATCTCTGAGTGACCAACTGAAGCAGTTGGTCGAACTCCACAGGGCGGTCGAAGTGGCTATGAAGGATTTCATAGTCCGGATGTGGCCTGGTGAGCCCCTGCCCACCAGCTACTTCGGCCTGATCAAGAGGATGGTGAATGCCTGTCCGTGACTGGAAGTCATCAAGCAATCTGTTTGCATTGAGGGTGCCCGCCGGGCCTTTGCCTGTGCGAAGGTGCATTGGGGCAAGCTGGATGCGGAGAAGCTGGTGAAGGACAGGCCGCCAGAGGGCAAGCCGCATCGCTATCCGGAGAAGTATTATGATGGCGTTATGAAGGGCGCTCGTCTCGTGGCCGATGAATGTACCAAGGACATAATTTTAGAATGAATTCACTTCTATCATGTTTGTAATTTAAGGACGAAGTTACTTGCGCTATGTAGCGCTTTCGTTATTTAAAATATTACCTTCTGTGCGGCTGTTTATAAAATACTGAAAGTAGGCCAGTCGTCGGCTTCCGCCCCCACGTAACTAGTACTGGGTGTTCGTGGAAAACCCAGACACTCTTTATCCAAATGTTTGGTCCCTTAAGGAGGTGTCCGGCGCAGCGAACAAGGCAATCAGACTATACGGCTTTATAACCTTTACTTAGCCATAGAAGTCTACAATTTTAAATTTCGGCGAAGCCCCTAGAATCTGGAAGGCCGAATTGGGGCGCTTTACATGCCTAGATCGGACGAAGCCGAATTATCGCCTAAAGCAGAAAAATCTTTAAGGATTTTAAGACCTCTCGAACAGCGACCAGCTCTCGCCACATCATGCCGGTCAGTTTTCGGCTTTCTCTACTGAGGTGCTCGTCCGGAAGAACCGGGACACAATCTCAGTAGTTCTCCCTGTGCTACCTTAGCCGATATAACGGAACGTAAGGCACCAAAACAAGGGAGCCGGGCTATACCAACTGTAGAACCAAGACATGATTCAGAGCTGATGCATATAATGCTATAAGTTCGGGGTGCTGCATTGTTGAAAGTGTTCGGACTTGTCTTGCTGTATTATGGGGCGCCATAAGAAGCCCCTGGCAAACTCAACGTAGCAAAGTGTACAGATGCAATATAAAATGGACATTTGTAAGAAAAAAAAGCTCAAATAAGAATAATAAGCTAATGCTATATATGATCTCCCATTGATGAATAATACGTTTAAGCGTATGTTTACAATGAATGCATTAAGCGGAGATAAATAGGATTATTTGACATACCCTATCTGGGGGCAGGCTACGTACAGATAGATAAAGCAGGTATAACGATCGTAAATAGATTCCACCTGGGTATTTCCTTCCGTGCGCAAAGCCTGTTGCCTCCTTGGGTTTCTCTCCTATGGAAGTCTGTCGATCCGGCTCTTCTGAAGAGGCTGCACTAAAGCAATGTGCTGAAAGGTGAAAGGAAAGGTTATGAAGGTATGAGGCGGTGGTACCGCGCTGTTGACTGAGCCACTGCTTCGCCTCCACGTGTGCCCATGGTATTTTGAGTGCGTAATTGTGTACGCGTGGCACGAATGCTGCCTTGATGGGATTTGAGCGAAGGCGGGACTGCTAGTCGCGCTATTGGCGTGCATGGTGATCCTGTTGCGGGGTGCTCCGAACTCGCTTGACGGTGCTTGAGGTTATCATCGCAGGATTGGTGGTTTGCCGGAGGAGGTCGCATTGTACTTCTACCGCGAGGGCTGCAGTGTGCTCTTCTATATGGAGAGAGCAGTCCATGTTTCCGTTGACTGTTATGACCCTGCGCGGGCCTGGCATCTTGAGCTTGAGGTATACATAGTGTGGTACCGCATTGAATCTAGCGAATGCGGTTCGTCCGAGCAATGCGTGGTCACCGCTGCGGAAAGGGACGATATCAAAGATTAACTCCTCGCTTCATAAGTTATCTAGAGATCCGAAGACCACTTCCAATGTTATAGAGCCCATACAGCGGGCCTCTACTCCAGGAATTACACCTTTAAAGGTGGTTTTGGTAGGCTTAATCCTTGAAGGGTCGATGCCCATTTTGTGCACTGTGTCCTGATAGAGCAGGTTCAGGCTGCTGCCTCCGTCCATAAGGATCTTGTGAGGTGAAATCCATCTATGATTGGGTCTAGAACCAATGCGGCCGAGCCGCCGTGACGGATGCTAGTAGGATGATCCCTACGATCAAAGGTCATCGGACAAGCTGACCATGGGTTGAGTTTGGGGACGACTGGCTCCATCGCGTAGACGTCCCGTAGTGCTTGCTTCCTTTCGCGCTTGGGGATGTGAGTGGCGTAGATCATGTTGACCGTTTTCACCTGGAGGGGAAATTTCTTCTGTCCCCCCGTGTTCGGACGCCGGGGCTCATCGTCATCGTCGCTGTGAAGCCCCTTGTCCTTTTTTTCGGCGTTTATTTTGTCGGCCTGTTTAAATACCCAGCAGTCTCTATTGGTGTGGTTGGCTGGCTTGTCCGGGGTGCCATGAATTTGGCACGGGCGCTCTAGTATACAGTCTAGACTGGACGGTCCCTGATTGTTTCTTTTGAATGGCTTCTTCCACTGACCGGATTTGGATCCGCTGAATCCGGCATTGACTGCCGTGTCTTCGGTGTTGTCGCCGTTGTTCCGCCGCTTTTGTCTGTTGCGCCGTAGCTTGCCATTATTGTCACGGACATCTGACATGCCAAAATGTGGCGTAGTGCTGCTACGAGCCAACCAGCTTTCCTCGCCCGCGCAAAAGCGGGTCATTAGTGTCGTGAGAGCTGCCATGGACTTGGGTTTCTCCTGGCCGAGGTATCGGGCGAGCCACTCATCACGGATATTATGCTTGAAGGCCGCCAGGGCTTCAGCGTCCGGACAGTCGACTATTTGGTTCTTTTTAGTAAAGAACCGAGTCCAGAATTTCCTGGCTGATTCTCCGGGCTGTTGAGTGATGTGGCTCAAGTCATCAGCGTCCGGAGGTCGCACATATGTGCCTTGGAAGTTGTCGAGGAATGTGTCTTCCAAGTTTTACCAACTGCCAATGGAATTTGCGGGCAGGCTATTAAGCCAGTGCCGGGCGGGTCCTTTGAGCTTAAGGGGAAGATACTTGATGGCATGTAGATCATCTCCGCGGGCCATGTGAATGTGGAGAAGGAAGTCTTCAATCCATACCGCGGGGTCTGTTGTGCCATCGTATGATTCAATATTACGGGTTTGAACCCTTCTGGGAATTCGTGATCCATCACTTCATTAGTGAAGCAAAGGGGGTGTGCGGCTCCTCTGTGCCGGGCTATGTCGCCACGCAGTCCGGCCAAATCAGGCTGGTTGTGTTCGGGTCGTCCGGATTTACTGTTAGTGTATCCGGTATGACGATCATCGTCATGTGCTGCGGTGCGCCCCCGTGATCCGTAGATCAATCTTGGTTGTCCCGCAGTGCTATCCAATCCATCACGCAGGTCCTGAGTATTGCCCCGGGATGTAGTAAACTGGCGTGGGGGTACGGGCTGGTATTCGGGCTGATATGCCGTTTTATCCCGACCTCGAGGCGGCCGGTCAGCCATGTGGCGCTCGAGTCCATATTCCTCGGCTGCCAGGACCTCTGTCCATCTGTCTGTGATCAAATCTTGATCAGCTTGAAGCTGCTGCTGCTTCTTCTTCAGGCTCCTCGCAGTGGCAATAAGCCGATGCTTGAAGCGCTCCTGCTCCGCGGGGTCCTCAGGCACGCCGAACTCGCCGTCGCCGAGGCTAATCTCGTCTTCGGAGGGGGGCATGTAGTTGTCCTCCTCCAGAAACCCGTCCGTTGCCTATTCATCTGGGCTGTCCTGCCCATCTTTCTGTTCGGCCTACTCGAAGGCGGGCTGATCGGGGTTGTATTCATCTTCGGCACCGTCCGGATTGTTTTCGTATCCGGTGCCGGTATTGCCTTGGCGGGACTTGGAGCGGCGCTGGCGACGCCCATGTTTTGCTTTCTTCTTGGAGGGGTTATCCTCCATTGCCTCATTGCCATTTGTTTCTTTCGAAGTGTCCACCATGTATATATCGTATGAAGAGGTGGCTGTCCACCGCCCTGTGGGTGGTGGCTCCTGTGTGTCTCCTGCATCGTCGTCCATACCGTCGATGTCTTCGGAGTCAAAGTCAAGCACGTCGGTTAAATCATCGACCGTGGCAATGAAGTGGGTGGTGTGTGGGCAGCGAATTCGTTCGTCGCCTGCTTCCCACTCAAGCCGTATATAGTTCGGCCCAGAGCCTCCTGACAAAGAGAGAGACTTTAATGAGTTCAGCATGTTGCCAAAGGGCGAGTGCTGAAAGATGTCCGCAGTGGTAAACTCCATTACCGGAGCCCAACCTGGATTGGCGGGCTCGAGGGTGTGCGGACCGGAACCAACAACCGGATGCGAGTCCGGGGACCGGGGTTACAGGCCTCCACAGAGGTGAGACCTGTGTTCGGCTCCACCGCCGATGAGTATGCGGCCTGCGGGGCGAGGTCCACCCCTCCGTCCTTGGGCAACACAACCTGTTCCGAATTTAGATCCGGGGCAACTGCAAGGATGATGTCTCGAGCATTGTACCATAGCAGGTCTAGGCCGTGCTAGTCGTGACTGTCCGGCGCTCCTGGCACAGGCCCGAATCCATGGAAGATCAAGTCTCCGTGAATGTCCGCCGTGTAGTTCAAGTTTCCGAATCTGATCTGGTGGCCAGGGGCGTAGCTGTCGATCTGCTCCAGACGACCAAGCGAATTGGCCCGCAGTGCGAAGCCGCCGAACACAAAGATCTGTCCGGGGAGAAAAGTCTCGCCCTGGACGGTGTTGTTGGCGATTGAAGACGCCATCAAGCCTCAAAGCGACGACACAGAGGAACTCTCAATGAAAGCACCAATGTCGGTGTCAAAACCGGCGGATCTCGGGGAGGGGGTCCCGATCTGTGCGTCTTAGGCTGATGGTAACAGGAAGCAAGGGACACAATGTTTACCCAGGTTCGGGCCCTCTCGATGGAGGTAAAACCCTACTTCCTGCTTGATTAATATTGAAGATATGAGTAGTACACCCTAGAAGCTAGCCTATGATGGTATGATTGTAATTGTGATCGGCCTTCTAAGGACCATCCTCTCCGGTTTATATAGACACCAGAGAGGGCTAGGGTTTACATGGAGTCGGTTACAAGGAAGGAAATATAATATCCGAATCACCAAGCTTGTCTTCCACGCAAAGGAGAGTCCCATCCGGACACGGGCCAAAGTCTTGAGTCTTGTATCTTCACGCTTCAATAGTCCGGACGATGTATATAGTCCGGTTGTCTGGATACCCCCTAATCCAGGACTCCCTCACCCCCCTCCCCAGATTGTAATCTATAGGAAGATATCTGTTCTAAGGCGGATTCAGACGCAATTGACCACTCCTACTTACCCCCCCAAGGTATTTACTCTAACTTGGCATGATGATGTTAGTGATATCATGCATATGTTGCCTTGTGCTGCCTACTTTCGACATCATATATGTCATCTGCTTAGTTTAGACATGTTCTCTAATACCACCTACTTAAGTTTCTATATCATATATGGCAATTATGCAGTCTCATCTCTTTTAGCCAGCCATAATATATGTGAAATATGCAATACCATCCTGTTTAACCAGACATCATATATTTGAATGATATCTTGCCCATCCTTTTCTTCATTACATTTCCATTTGTCGACAATGTTTGTACATTAAACTACTCTTCCTGTGAATCAGCCATTTGAGTGGATGATGGAAAAATCTGGAGCGAAAACAAAGTCTTCAGAGCAGACAGTGCTACCTGTCAAAGCAGATCTCTTGTTGGGTCCTGATAGCTCCTCATAAATGGATTCAGAGACAGATGACCAGTCCTATTCCCCCACCAAGGTGTATGCTCTAACTTGGCACGATTATACTGCTCATATCATGCATATGGTGTCTTGCATTGCATGGTTTAGACATCATATACACAATATTCAACACCATGTTCTTAGTTCAGACAACATATATGTGAATGCCCTCTACTTAGCATATAAATCACATACATGAATTAAATCATGCGATCCTGATTACTTAGATAACATGTATGTGAATTATGTCATGCGAACCTGTTTACTAATGACATCATATAATTATCTCATGACATCCTGTTTAGTTAGTCATCATATCTTTGAATTATGTCATGCTATGCTATCCAGTATAGATAGATATCATATATGTGAAATTATGTCATGCTATCCTTTTTAGTTAAACAATATACATGTAACATCCTGGATTTCTGCCCTTTTCTTTTTCCCTAGATTTTCTTGGATCTCCTGATTTGTTTTGCTTTGCCATGGCTATGTGGTTTTGAAACTTGGGAAGGTCATGTCTTCCTAGGTTTAAAGTGGCTTGCCATCCTGATCATCATCCTGAAACCCTGTTATTTTCGTCCTTGACATAACCCAATATTCTTTTTAGTGGGAATATTCCTTTTCTGATAAAGGGATAACCCTTTAAAACCCTAGGTTGTGAAGCAACCTAAATTTCTGTCACTCCAAAAATCCCCAAATAATTCTCTTAATTCCTTTGGGTCATATATAGCTCAAATATGCCCAAACATTTCCTTGCCAGTTCAAAAATAATACCCCAATATTCCTTTTTCCATTCTGCCCTGAATGGCACTTTATGAAGGAAGTGTCATTTATTTTTTTCCCTAGTGACTCCCAACCTTTTTGGTCATGTTTATATGACCAAATAATTGCCTCATGCACAAGTTCAACCTTATTTGCCTAGCCATTCTTCCTTAGTGAACTTCCAATGTTTCTGTCAGACAGAAGGCTTTGTAAAGGAAGTACTAGCTAGGAGTATCAAAATGAGTTCAACTTTTGCACACTCCTTAATGTGCTCATATTAATCCCCTCCACCCATTTGTAGCCCCATCCAATCATCTATGTGAGCACATGAGCAAATCTTTGTTTCTGGCAATATTTTCAGGTTGTGAAGCAAGTGTATTTTATATTGCTTCAAAAATCCTGATAAATTACCAGATCATTCTTATACCCATAAAACATCTCTCCACCCAATTTGGCATCATTTAATTGATCCATTTGATCACCATTATTATTTCAAGTTTCTGGACAGAAATGATGTTTGTGAAGCAAGTGCCATTTTGGCCTGTCCATTTGGCATGAGCTTTTTACAGCATCTTTATATGTCCATATCATGAGGTTTTGCCAAGTTGCATCCCATTCCATAACTCCATGAGAGAGCATCATCATGATCTTCATTTTTGGACCAAAAATGCAGTTGTGAAGCAACTACAGTAAATATTGATCCTTTTACCGTCAAAACCTCCAGGATGAAAGTCCATCGGTAGATAAACATCCCAGACAAGTTATTTACTAAGTTACCTAGCTGGTGTCCCCACAGCACAGCACAAACACTTGGCTGCTTGTTTACTTTGGAGCTAAGTGCAATTCTCTTCTTTGCCCCTGGAATGATTTATTTCCTCAGTTATACTTAGGTCACTAGGGTCATTCCACTGGACATGGTTGGCCCGGCCAGAACACGCCATTTGCACCAAAGCCCGTGGTGATCACGATGGCGTCACACACATTTCGCGCTCTGGCTTCTTCTTGCCCCTGTTCTTGTCGGCTCCCTCCTTGTCTCGACCTCCAACCATGTCCTGGAGCTTCCCCGTGATGCCCTGCATCGCCCTGCGTCAATGGCTCGTCGTGGTTCGCCATTAATGCGTCACTAGGTCCATGCTCGTGCCACGTCTAGCCTCTGCCCGCCATTAAAGCTTGGTCGGGAGCTCGTCCGTGAGCTCTAGAGCCCTCCTCCGCAGCTCCCAAGCCCTTCCTCGTCCCTCCAAGTCCACCGGAGCAACGACACCTTGCCGGAGTTCGCCTCTGCCCGCCACGGCCGCCTCGGTTCCTCGGTTCCGAGAAGCCTAGCCACTCCCCTCTCCTCCCAAGTTGTCCACGAGGTCCCCCACACTCCCGCGGTTCGACCCACACACTTGCCCCCTCGCCGGAGTGCCTCTGGCCACGCCTCCTGGAGCTCGGCCGCCACCTCCGCCATCAGTCTCCAG
>NC_041389.1:356802399-356855699 GCF_002162155.2 Triticum dicoccoides
TCAGTCTCCAGCTCGTGCCACGTCCAGCCTCTGCCCGCCATTAAAGCTTGGTCGGGAGCTTGTCCGTGAGCTCGAGAGCCGTCCTCCGCGCCTATATAAGGACCCAGAACTCCTCTGCAACTCCCAAGCCCCTCCTCGTCAATCCTAGTCCACCGGAGCAATGACACCTCGCCGGAGTTCGCCTCTACCCGCCACGGCCGCCTCGGTTCCTCCTCGGTTCCGAGTAGCCTAGCCACTCCCCTCTCCTCCCAAGTTGTCCATGAGGTCCCCCACACTCCCGTAGTTCGGCCCACACACTTGCCCCCTCACCAGAGTGCCTCTGGCTGTGCCTCCAGGAGCTCGGCCCCCGCCTCCGCCATCGGTCTCCAGCTCGTCCGGCCGTCCCGAGCCTTCTCGTGCCTCCCCGACCTCACCTCGGCCTCTCCCTCGTCCCCGCGAGCCGCCCCATGCCCTCAGCCCTCGCCGAAGTGCCCTGGTCGCCGGCAACCACCTCCACCCGCGCCTCTCTGTGCCCCTCGGGTCGCTGCCGTTCGTCGTCTCCCCGCGCCTCCCCAGCGCCTCCTAGCCGTGGGAACGGGTGCGCGAGGCCCTTGCAACCCCGCTGGTGTGCTCGGCCGGGCCGGAGCTCGCTGGAGCCGGCCGGCCCCTCCCCTGCAGCGGCCACCCCCTGCCTCCTCTATTCCGCTCGTGAGCGAGCACGGGAGGAAGAAGATAGGGGCGTTGACCTGGCCAGCTGGCCAGGTGGGTTCCATCTCCTGCGCGTGGACCCCTCCTGTCGGCCACTCAGCCGCCGGCCCCGCGTGGACCCAGGTATGCTGACGTGGATAAGTGGAGGCGTAATCCACTGATTACGTCTTCGCTTTCCGAAAGCGTATTTTCCATTTTACGCTTCCGTCTTATCCACTCAGGGACTTGGTTGTGATGTAATTTTTGCAGAAAAGTCCCTAGACTTCAACCCTCTATAACTTTTCAACCGTAACTCCGTTTTAGATGAAACCAACGCTCACTTCTTCGTCTCGTTGAGATGTTTCTGTTAGTATCATTCTCATTATGGTTTGACATACTGAAAATGTCCTTTTGTCCTTGCACGTAAACAGCCCCTCCGAAAGAGAACTGTTTCCGGCAAATCCTTCCTCAGCTTCATCGCACTTCTCCCCAGTGCCTTCGTCACCCCAGGCAAGCCACAATACCCACTTGCATGATAGTCATGCAGTAGCCATGGTTTTCAACTTGAATCTTTATTAAATGTTTGCTTGTTGAAAAGATGGTTATCGTTGTTCCGGTGAGGTTTAGATTTGCATGTTCACTTTTGTGTTATGTTGTCTTGTACTCTGTTATCATGTTCTACCTGCTAGTATCTCCTTTCATATGTTTATGCTTGCTAGTGGTACATGTTGATGTTGGTAATGGTCGTGCTAGTTAGTATGCCATGCTCAGTGGATATGATTTATTGTTGATATGGTGGATGGTTATGTGATACTCTCATGATTATGTTGATATCATGTCCATGCATTTTATCATGGCTCAGCATATGTGCATTCAAGTTAACCGGATTAAATTGAACTTGAACAACTGTTGGCTGAGTCATGGTGCCGCTGAATTGATGCTGACCAGTGCAACCACGCTTACCGGTATGGGACGGTCCTAACTAGGTCTATTGTCGTGCCTCTCGCCGGTGCCTGCAACGAGGGAAGGTTATGGGCATGCTGTACCCCGACCCGGTAAGCAGGCATAACCTTGTGTGCCCGCTGTTGAGTTAGTTTTTGGATCCGGGTCCTAGAGTGGACGGGCCACGAGGGTGGTCGTTGTGTCTGGAGGTAGACACGGGGCCACCCATGACTTAGCCCAGAGGGGAGTGAGTCGGAGTGGCCGGGAGAGTGTCATGGAAGTAGGACGGTTTTGTCGGAACGCCGTTGGTCCACCCGAATGGGAGTGCGAGGCCATGGGTTCCATAGTGTGGGTATAGTGTACTAACCTTTGCAGAGTGTATATTGTATCTATCGATAGCCACGCCCGCGGTTAAGGGCCCAGGTCGAAAGTAGGTCACACCATGAGTCAACAGTAATAAGAATAAGGAGATAAGTTGATTGTGATGGCCGTAAGGATCACGGGCCAAGTGTTGGTCGGGTTGTGAGTCGCCGTAAGGATCACGGTTTGGGGCCAAGTGTTGGTCGGGTGGTGATCGCCGTAAAGATCACGATGGTATCGAGGATACCGAGTTGTTGTATATTCGTGATGTTGTGCGAGAGTCGTGGGTAAAGATCAAGCTCCTTGTGGTCATTTACTGATTACTACAGTATTGTTTATACCAAGCTTGATTTGATCCTGAGATGATCGTGTGATGTCCGAGGTTGGTAAGTGGTGCATATAGTGGTTTCATGTTGCATGCCAGTATTGTTAGATTAATATGTTCATGTTGTGTTAGCTGTATCATGTTCATGTTATATTGTTCTAAGGATATCACATTAATTCCTGTCTAACTTGTAATTGCCATGCTGTTGTCTATCTTGAATGCTTCTAGTTATCGTGAGCTTGCAAGTACATTCAATGTACTGACCTGACATGTCATGCCAGTTTACAGGTCATTCCGGATTTGATTTCTTGGTTGCCGTGGAGTCCTGGTTTGCGAGCTAGGATAAGCGCTCCAGCTAGAGTCCCTGCGGAGTGGAGTTAACCACCGTCGTCGTTGTTCCGCTGCTAGAGTTCTTCCGCTGCATCGTGTTGTTCTGCTGCTTGCATAAAGCAACTGAGGAGGGCGTAGTGTCGCCGTACCAATGTTATTCATTGTAATATTGGAGACCATGTATTCATATTCGTGTAATAATAGAAAGCTGGTTTGTTCTATGCTAAGCAGTGCCATATTCTAGAGCACTTCTCCTCGATTTTTGGGCTGGAATACGGGGCGTTCCAGTTTTGCCTGAGCCGGGGTGCCACAATACATGTCAACTATTCCATGCCCTCTTTTTTCCACACTATCTATTGCATCTATCTCTCATACAATATCTGTACATTCAACTATGTTTCCTGTTTATCAGCCATTTGAATTGGAGCGGGTGATGGCAGTATCTAGCAGAGTAAAAACACAGTCTTCAAATAAAACAGTGCTATCTCTTGGTGGAGATAGCATCCCGGTTGTACATGCACGAGAACCATCCCTACCACACATAACCCAGACTCCCACAGATTGTACCCCTACTGCGATGGACAGAGAACCAGCTTCACCCAATCTAACCCCAACCCTAGCAGATAGTAATCCAGTTCCTATTGACACAACACCATCTCCACCACAGAGCTCCCAAACATGAGCAGTTAGTAAGGCAACTCCAGTGCCCAAAGTGCCAGTACTACCATGGCGAACCCCAACTCCACCAGTTAGTACACCTATTCCCATGGAGGAAGCACAACTAGCCATTTGTAGTTTAGCATCTATCACATTTGATGTTGTTAAATCCTATGTGTGTATCTTCCCATCATGGAAATATTATACTGAAGATGAAGGAAAATGCCAGTTGCAGGTGTTTGTCCAGCAGTTATGTGTAAGTAATGTTATTCATGGCAATTACTTTGCTTTGTCCCATACATTCTACCTCCATGATGGTTATAATTTAGCAATTTTTCCCTTTTTTCTCTATAGAGAAGGACCGATTTGGAAACTCAGGATGAGGTAACCTATGCTAATACCTCTTCTATCTTCAAGAATGCTTGGTGGCAGTATCAGAATTACCTGAAGAAAATGTACTTCACTGGCAAAGGGACTCATCAAATTCCCTTACGTTCTCCTGAGACACATTTACTGGACGATGACTGGGAATGCCTTGTTCTGTACTGGTCCCGAACCAAGAATGTGGTAAGGTCTATGAGCTCATTTTTTATTTTTAACTACTATATGCTTGCATCTTACTGTACTCTCTTCATGTAGAACAAGTGCTTAAACCTGAAGAAGAATTGTTCTCATTTAAGATTTGAAAGTGCGTTACGTCGACTAGAGGGGGGTGAATAGGTGATTTTTATGAGTTCTTCACTGAGGAATTTCAGGGTGAGGAAATTCCCAAGCGAAGAACTACTTGCAGCGGAATAAGTACTCAAGTATAAGCAAAACAGAGTAACAGCATAGTCATCATGATGAAATGAAAGACAAACATAGAGTACAGAAAGCGTAAACACATGATAAGTAGGATGAAGACAAACAGATTGAAGAATTAGGATTGAGGAAATAGAGAATGTGTTCAGTCAATGTCTTCAAGCAGTAATGATCAGGTACATCAACACAATGAGGAACTGAAAGGGTTGAGGAAATAGAACCAGTTGTCTTGGTGAAGACAATGATTTGGTAGACTAGTTCCAACTGCTGTGACAGTTGTACATCTGGTTGGAGCGGCTAAGTATTTAAACTCGGGGACACACAGTCCTCATCATATTCTCCTTGATCTAAGATCACACAGACCTCACCCAACAGTAGTGGTAAGTCTTCACAGGTGACTTCCAAACCTTCACAGACTTGGTCACTCGGCAATCCACAATTCCTCTTGGATGCTCAGACCATGACGCCTAACCGTCTGGAGGATACACAGTCCTCAAAGGTAACAAGCGTCGGTTCCACACAGGACAATCTCTTCAGTGATGCTCAATCACTTTGGGGTTTGTAGGTTTGGGTTTGGGCTTTGGGTTTTCCTCACTTGATGATTTTCGCTCAAAGTCCTCGGAGGATGGGATGCTCTCAAATGACAAGTGTCACTTTCTCTCGGAGCAGCCAACCAACTAGTGGTTGTAGGGGGCGGCTATTTATAGCCTAGGGAATAGCCCGGCATGATAAGACATAAATGCCCTTGGAAAATATGACCGTTAGGTGGTAGGATATTTTGGAACAACTGGCGCGTGGCTCGGCAATGGTCGGATATTTTAAGGTTAGAATTCCTCAGGGCTATCATGTTCCTCACAGTGTAGGCAATCCGCATTGGAGAATTCCTAACTCCTCAGTCAGAACAAATTCCTCAGAGACCAGAAGTTCTTCGTCTCTGTCACTGAAGAAATTGACTGAACTGATATGAGATTTCCAATGGCTTCACTCAAAGGATTGGGTAGGTGTAGGATTTTGAGATGAGCATCACTTGGAAATCTGTTTCCTTAGTATTACCTCGACCCCCTTTAATAGTATGGTGTTTCCTATGACTCAAGAAGAAGAAAATGAAACTATGAAAACAAAAGTCTTCACGCTTCAGATTCCTCGCATGAATATCGAAGTCTTCAAGGTCACACCAATTTCTTCACTTTCAAAGTCTTCAGGAGAACCAAAGTCTTCAGCCGAAGACATTCATTTTTAGGGGTCGACTTTCACTGTAAATATCAAACTCCTCATTGACTTATAGAGCATGTGTACACTCACAAACATATTAGTCCCTTAACCTATAAGTCTTCAATACACCAAAATCACTAAGGGGCACTAGATGTACTTACAATCTCCCCCTTTTTGGTGATTGATGACAATATAGGTTAAGTTTTCAACGGGGATAAACATATGAATTGAAAGTACTCAAAATTGAGGAATTTGATTGCAAGATATAGAAGAACTCCCCCTAAAGATGTGCATAGTGAGGTATTTGCTTTTGAAGCAATGCACATTTGAAGAGTAGAATCATGGAGAAACTCCCCCTATATCTTGTAATTCATGCACGCATTTAACATATAGAATGAAGAATTTGAAATGCATGATGAAATATGGTGACTGATGTAATTCAAAATGCGTGCATAACATTAATGATGAAATAACATGCAGCAAAACAGAGAAAAAGTATCAGGTCACCATTGGACTTAAGTTTACAACTCGATCAACAAAAGCTTCAGAAGAGCGAGAGTTGCAACTTAACAAAAAAACGCCCATATATATTGACCCGTTTGAAGACTAACTCAATTTTCTCCCCCATTGTCATCAAATGACCAAAAGGGACGAAAAGTGAGGACTAACGCCCCTGAAGAATTTCTTCACGAAGTCGATGGAGGAGCGCCAGCGTTGTTGGGGTCGTCTATTGGAGTAGGGCCTGCCGTAATGTTGGCCAGATCTTCATTTTCATCAGTATCTCGGGACGAGGAATATGAACTGGGCACAAAAGGAGGAACTTCGACCTTCTTGAATTTCTTCGGTGGAGGCTTAGCCCAGCCGAAGTCCTGCCTGAAGCCCATCTGCTTGAGATCCTCATCACCGTAAAGGTGAGACAATATAGCCCAGGTGCGATCGAACATTTCATTGAGGTAGTAATGGTTCTTCTTCACTGAATTATAAGTGGCAGTCATATTGTGAAGAACGGAACCAAACTGGCGTTTCACCCATTTGTTGCGATCCACCTTTTGATGAAGACTGAGGAGAAGCTCGCGATCAGTCATCACCCTTGGAGCTGTTGCCTGAGGACTTTGCTTTTAAGCATTTGCGGCAGAATCATGAGTAGCAGAATCATCATTGGTGGAGTATGAAGTAGCTTTGCGGAACTGTCCATCCAATGGTCGAATGCCTTCATCAATGACAGTAGTGGCCTTGCCCTTTTCATCAGCTGAGGAAAATGTCCATTTGAGGACTTCAATCAGGGGCAAGAAGCTGCCATGGTTAAGTGTATCAGCTTTGTAGTTGAGAGAAGACCTTATTCTGAGGAATCTCATAATCCAAGGAGCGTAAGGCTTCAACTCAAACGGGGACATTGCGACATTTGCCAGAGTCCTCATGAAGAAATCATGATAATTCACGGGAATACCGTGCATGATATTGAACAGTAGATTCTTCATGATGCCAACGACTTCTTCACCATTCGAGTCGTGGCCCTTGATTGGACTCAATGTCATCGTCAGAATGTGATAGACTGTCCTCGGCACATATTGCAATTCCTTCACGAGGAATTTGGTCCTTGAGGCTTGTCCAGGATTCAATGGCTTCATCAGCACTTGCATAAAATGATCCGACAGCTCAATTTCAGAATAGATTAGACGAGCACCTTCTGGGGGGAGGACTGACAGGCATGGCATGAAGCAATTCATTTGCCGGTGCCTTGTAGGGTGTGTTTTCTGTCATCCAGTCCAACACCCATGAATTCATATCTTCAGCATTGCCTGTGATGTGCAGCGTCGCGCAGAATTGGAGAATGATTTCTTCATTCCAGTCGCATATGTCAGTGCAGAAATTGAGCAGGCCAGCATCATGAATGGCAGCGAGGACTGATGTAAAGCAAGGCATTGATTCCATATCCAAGTGAGGAATATGCTCATGATCAAAGACTTTGTCTTTGTTGAACAACACTGAAGAATATAAATTAGCTTGGCTGGCAGTCCAGAATCGCTTCCTCCTCAGATGAGCAGAATCATATGGATTATATTCAGTGAACAATACATGCTCATTGAAGAAGGCATCAACCTTGAACTTCAGAGTCTTGGAGAATGGATTCTTCGGCTGTGGCTGAGGAGTGTCAATAATCTGAAGAATAACTTCATGAACTTCAATTTCAGGAGCCGCGGGCTGAGAAATATCTTCTGCTTTAGTAGCAGCCTGGGCCTCCATTTCTTCAGCAACCTTTTCATCAGCACTAGTGGCTGGAATCTCTTCAGGAATGGAAGGGGTGGCATGAATTTCTTCAGATCCCATTTGAACTTCAGTTGGAGCTGGGGACTGAGGAATTTGTTGGATTGGTGTGAACAGAGGAGTGTTGGGGTGCTGACTCTCCCAAAAATCATCATTCATCACGGGAGTGGTGCAGCCAATGTCCACATCCTCATCCACTTCCATTTCTTCAACGCCGGCCTCTTCAGCAGTAAACGGAGGCATTGGTGATGATACCGGAGGGGTTGAAGTGAATGCATCAACTTCAATTTCTTCGTCCATCTGCTTTGTGGAAGCAGCAGAGGGATCTTCTTCTGTAGATTCATCAGGATTCTGATATTCTTAGCCATGAGGAACAAGTTCCTTTGATGGCATGCTTGCGAGAGGAACGACATCGATAGGATTCTCTAGTGAACTTCTCAAAATCTTCGCCTTCTTGCGGGCCAAAGATTCTGAGGCAGTAGATGCCTTCCTCTTCTTCAAAGAAGCACGCTCCGCAGCTTTGGTTTTCTTCACTTCCAGAGCAGAAGGAAGAATTGGACTTGGTGTTGGTGCGGGCGGAGCTGTGGAAATGGGATCAATTTCTTTAGACACAATTGATGCATTTGGCCTGTCTTGAGCATTTTCTTCAGGCGCAGCGATAGAGTCTTTAGTTGGCCTGGCAATTTCTTCAGGCGCAACACTAGTGGTTGCCCTGGCAGTCTCTTTAGAGTCTGGAATTTCTTCAGTAGCCTTGGTGCTTGTAGTTTCTTCAGCAGCCTGATGTTCATCAGCGGTGCTGGAAATTCCTTCAGTGGCTTGAGCAGATGCTTCAGCCGGAGTGACTTCAATGCGTACAGGAGGAGCAACACTTGAAGTGAATTTCTTCGTGAGCTTGACGAATTGGACCTTGGCGCCCTTCCAATCAGCCTTATAGGCTTCAAATTCTTTGCTGAGCTTCTTGATTTCAGCTTGCAGTCCAAGGAGCTGCTTAGGCGAAAGACTGAGGACATTGTCCTTTAAGTAGCGATGCTTCTTGTACTGCGCTTTGTTTACTGACCTGGCTTGGTCATACTTCCATTTTTCTTCAGCAATGAACACCATCACAACGTGACTTTGTCCAGGAGTGAGGCCCAAATCTGGCATTGGAGCATTGGGATCCTTGTGCCAGATGTCAATGAAATCGAGGATCTTCTTTGGATCCAAAAGTAGGGGCACAACACTTCCTTTGTCTCTAGCGGCTCGCTGTTGTCTGTCCTTGATGATATCGACAAGCTCATCATCATCAGCTTCATCATCAGATGGAATTTGAAAGACCACCTGCTTCTTGTGAGGACTTGGTCTAGTGCCTCGTCCAGCAGTGGCCTTGGTCTTCAGCAGTGTGGGACTGGTAGTTGAAGGGTGAGCTGAAGAACTCGCTGAGGCTCCTGAGGCAATAGATATGCATGTGGTCCTTTGGCACATGGCGAGATGCACAGGTGTTGAGGACTTTGTCAGAGGAGCTGAGGGTTTTGAAACCCGAGGAATTGCTGCAGTTTGAGGAACAAGGGCAGCTTAAGGAATTTGCCTTCGTGGCACTGAGGAAATTGGCCGTGAGGGCATTGCAGAAGAACTTGGTCGTGAGGGAATTGCTGAGGAAAGTGGTTTCTTGGCTGGCTTCTTAGGCATGACCTTCTTACTTGAAGAAGCCTTAGCAGCGGCAGCGGCAACAGTAGAATCCTCATTGAATTTCTTCACTGCTTCTTTGGCCTGCTTGGCCAACTTTGCTTGCCGCCTAGCCCATTCATCAGCATAATCCTCACCACGTTTAAGGCTTGTTGGATCAGCTAGCTGGCCAGGTGCCAGAGGAGGTCTTGAGCACGGAGGGTTAAGAGCGAATTTCTTCATGTATTTTGGAGTAACATATCTGTACTCCCTCCACTCTCTAGCCCATCTCCTTTCGATCCTGTGAATGTGCACTTTGCGCCCATTCTTCGTTTCCTTTCCATGTTTTGCCTCATCAGGCATGTAGTACCCTGCATAGATATCTGCAGGGATCTCAAAGGCAGTGTTTACTTCAAGCTTCTTTCCTCCTTGATGAGGACGTTTACCATCAGCCATTTTCTTCAGCTGAGGAATTTGCACAATTGAGCTCTCTGAAAATGTATGTAGCTTTTCTTAGAGGAATGTTGCAAATGAGTTAAGTTGATGAGAACCTAGTGATTCAGCAGCTCTCATGAGTACCTGTGAATTGAGTATATGTGCGAAGAATTTGGAGAGGTCATATGCGTTCTCAGAAGGTTTTGTAAAATTTGATGAAGTTTGAGGAAATTGACCCGATGTGCCTTGAAGAATTTCACTAAGCGTTCTTTGTCTTAGGTTCCAGAGTTGTGCAGATCGTGAGATTCACACAATTGAGGAATCATGAATAAAAACGTCACTTAGAGAAACATATCAAGAACTGAAGATTTGTGCTAGGTGTTTAGAGTGTGGAGGTTGAAGAATAGACACATTTTGAAGATTTGATGAAAATCATCAGTAGAATAAAAGCGGTAAAAGTAACTTTTAATTACCCTTGATGAAGAACACGATGAACTAGAAGAGTAGATTTGTAAGTTCGTTGGCTCAGATATTCCACGCCCTAACTTTGCGGAGGAAGACATCTACGGTGGCGGCGGAGGGAAAATTTCCGCGGTCGGCGCGAGTACGACTGCGACGAGGTCGAGGCAGTGAAGCTCTTCCTCACCGGCGACGATGGAGGTAGTGGCGGCGCTAGGTTTTGAGAAGCTCGAGCGAGGGAGTGATTTTGAGCGGAGTAAAACTGAAATGAGGAAGGGGAGGGGGTATTTATAGCGGAGATGAATAACTGTTCGCCCGAACAATTTGGACGAACGTGCCCCTGACCCTTCTCATTCGCGCGACATGTGTCACCCACGTACTGAGAAGTGGAGATCGTGTGAGATCGTGGGTGAATAGATAAGTATACTGTGGAATGCGTAACGGTTTGAGCAGAAAAAGCCGAAAATTCAGATAAGAATACTTTAAAGTGTCGTTCGCAATTTCTTCTGCTGACAAGGACACAGTGAAGAATTTGAATGAGTTTCAAATAGAACGCACATGAAGAATTTGTGAACAGACTGGGTTGAGTTTAGCATAGAGGGGGAAGGGTCCGATCACATTCACTTAGCAGAAAAATCAACTTGAAGAATTAGCAATAAGTGAATGCTGTAGAGGACATAAACTCATATATATATATATATATATATATATATATATATATATATATATATATATATATATATATAGTCAAATGAAGAACAACGATGGAAAGAGTGAAGACAATGCATAGTTGAAGAATTTGAAAAACTGAGGAATTTCAAAAATGGAGAAAAACCTCAGATTGAAGATTTTCAACTTTGGTTGGTGGCGTAACCCACCGTATAAGAAAGCTGATTTCAGACACCGCGTACAATTCTCATAGGGTTCTGAGAATCAATTTCTTCACACTTAGAGGGTTAGTCTTCATTGATTGAAGAAAAACGTTACTTCGTGTGTTGCACATCTAAGTCATCAAGTCAGCATAAGTGTTAGGATGTGTGTCCTTTTCAAAGAACATTCGAAGATTCTAGGATATTTAGCTCACACCGCATCTTGCTAAATCTCTTCTCATCCAAGGGCTTAGTGAAGATATCGGCCAACTGGTCTTTAGTATTTGCATAGTCGATGGAGATGTCGCCCTTCAACCCATGATCACGAAGAAAATGATGATGAATCTGGATGTGCTTTGTCTTCGAGTACTGAACTCGGTTGTGAGCAATCTTGATAGCACTCTCATTGTCGCAGTAGAAAGGCACATTCTTCACGGTGATGCCATAGTCCTTGAGTGTTTGCTTCATCCATAGTAATTGAGCACAGCAAGATCCAGTAGCAATGTACTCAGCTTCTGCAGTGGAGTGTGATATGCAGTTCTGCTTCTTCGAGGACCAACATACCAAGGATCGTCCGAGGAAATGACATGTGCCTGGCGTTGACTTGCGGTCCACTCGATCACCAGCATAGTCAGAGTCTGAATATCCAATGAGATCAAAGGAGGAGCCCTTGGGATACCATAATCCAAGTGTTGGTGTGTGAGCTAGATATCAAAGAATATGCTTCACAGCCTTATGGTGTGATTCCTTCGGTGTAGCTTGAAATCGGGCACACATGCAAACACTAAACATAATATTCGGCCTAGATGCACATAGGTACAATAAAGAGCCAATCATGGAGCAGTATACCTTTTGATTGAAGTCTTTACCATTTTCATCAGTGCATAGATGGCCATTTGTGGGCATAGGAATTTTGACGCCTTTGCAATCTTGCATGCCGAATTTCCTCAACACATCCTTGAGGTATTTCTCCTGAGATATGAATATGTCATTGTATTGTTGACGAATCTGAAGACCTAAGAAGAATTTCAATTCTCCCATCATAGACATTTGATATTCATGCCCGAGGTGCTTGCTTGAGGCCATAGAGGGCCTTGTTGAGTCTGTAGACGTGATCTGGAAATTTTGGATCCTCAAAACCTGGTGGTTGAGCAACATATACTTCTTCCTCAAGCTTACCATTGAGGAATGCACTTTTCACATCCATTTGTTATAAGATGATATTATGATGGTTAGCATAAGCAAGCAATATGCGAATAGCCTCAAGTCTAGGAACATGTGCAAAAGTTTCATCGAAATTAATTCCTTCAACCTGTGTGTAGCCTTGAGCTACAAGACGAGCCTTATTCCTCACCACGAGGCCATTTTTGTCTTGTCTGTTGCAGTAGATCCATTTGGTACCGATGATGTTGTGTTTGCGTGGGTCTGGTCACTTGACAAGCTCCCACACATTGCTGAGCTCGAATTGATGCAATTCATATTGCATGGCTTGAATCCACTCGGATTCCATGAATGCTTCATCTACTTTGGTGGGCTCTGTGATAGAGACAAATGCAAAATGCCCACAAAAGTTAGATAAATGTGAAGCTTTTGAGCGCGTGAGGGGACCTGGTGCACGAATGTCATTGATGATCTTCTCGACTTGCACTTCATTTGCAATGCGAGGATGTGCGGGTTGACGACTTTGCTTAGGCCCAACAGTTTCTTCATGACCAGTTTCTTCAGCAGCACCGGCTTGATGTTCTTCACGTTCAGGAATGACTTCTTCAGCAATTTCTTTGGTAGGGATGACATCCTCAGTAGCTTTGAACTTGATGGATTCCTCAGGTGACATTTCATCTAGCATAGGAGGTAGGTGCTCTCTTTGCGAGCCATTAGTTTCATCGAACCACACATCTACAATTTTAACAACCTTGTGATGGTTGATATTGAAGACTCTATAGGTGTGCGAGTCCTTTTCGTAACCAAGCATAAAACCCTCATGTGCTTTCGGTGCAAATTTAGAGTGATGTTGAGGATCTCTAATCCAACATTTAGCACCGAAGACTTTGAAATAACTTACATTGGGTTTCTTGTAAGTGAGGAGTTCATATGAGATCTTTTTGAAGAATTTGTGAAGATATACCCTGTTGACGATGTGGCATGCAGTATCAATTGCTTCAAGCCAGAAGCGCTCAGCTGTTTTGTATTCATCAAGCATAGTGCGAGCCATCTCAACAAGAGTCCTATTCTTGTGCTCCACGATGCCATCTGCTGAGGAGTATAAGGAGCAGATAATTCTTGAGTAATACCAAGCATATCGAGATATTCATCGAGGCCAGTGTTCTTGAACTCGGTTCCATTATTACTCCTGGTATGCTTGATCTTCACACCGAAGTTAGTGGAAGCCCTTGAGGAAAATCGTCTGAACACTTCCTGCACTTCATTTTTGTAAGTGATGATATGCACCCATGTGTAACGAGAATAGTCATCAACTATTACAAAGCCATATAATGATGCAGAACTTGTGAACATGGCATAATGAGTAGGGCCAAATAGATCCATATGAAGTAAGTCAAAGGGACGAGAAGTGGTCATGATAGTCTTCGCTGGATGCTTGGCTCTGGTGATCTTCCCAGCCTCACAAGCCCCACAAAGATGATCTTTGAGGAATTTGACACCCTCGATGCCAATGACGTGCTTCTTCTTCGCGAGTGTATGCAAGTTCCTCATCCCAACATGACCAAGTCGTCGATGCCATAACCAGTATTCTGAAGCTTTTGCAAGTAGGCATGTGGCTGGCTGTGCTCCTGCAGAGAAATCAACAATATACAAGTCTCCTTTCCTAAAGCCTTCGAAGACTTTGGAGTTGTCAGATTCCATTAGCACAAGGTAACGAAATTTGCCGAAAACAACAACGATATCAAGATCACAAAGCATTGAGACTGACATAAGATTGAATCCTAAGGACTCAACAAGCATCACTTTGTCCATGTGTTTATCCTTTGAGATTGCAACCTTACCTAGACCCAATACCTTGCTTTTGCCTTTGTCAGTGTAGGTGATATGCTTCAGATGAGACGGTGACAAATCAGTGTCCATCAGCAAGCTTCTGTCACCAGTCATGTGATTTGTACACCCACTGTCGAGGACCCACTCAGTAGCTTTGGGTTGTTCATCCTGCAGATGAATTAGTGCAACTTACAAACCCATATACTTCATCAGTGAAGAATATGATATCAATTTCATCAACAGTAACAAATATTGCAACATGAGGACGTGAGAAATGAATGATTCATTTCTTCATGGTTAGCTTGCATCCTTTCAAGCACATTCAGGTCTCCAGCAAATTCTTCAGACGATTAAGTTCGTCTGGAGACCTGACCCTACATAAGAGATTAGTTTTTTTCTTCACCACCCACATCTGAAGGGGTGGCAAAGAGTTCATCATTCTGCGAGCTCCACAAGAAAATGATGGCATAGAAGCCAGTGCACTTTGTTTCACAGAAGAGTGGTTAGGATAAGCATATGAATAAGCAGAGAAATTCTTCGATGACTTATGAACATAATGGTTTGAAGAATAATGCATATATTCATGGCCCTTAGACTTTCCCTATGAAACAGAAGTGTTAGCACGATGATGTTCATGTGAGGATTTTGATCCATGTGAGGAATTTGATCCACGTGAAGAATTAGGTCCATATGAGGACTTGGATCCATATGAAGAATTTGGTCCGTATGAAGAATTTGATCTGGGGTTCCTATTCTTCATGGGTGGTGTCATGATGACATTCACCTGAAGATTTTCAAGGCAACTTTTAGGAACCTAGATTTTCTTCATAGGGGGACCATTCCTGTAGTTAGTTCCAACATATTGAGCAAATACTTCGCCGTTCTGATTCTTGAATAGTTTATAGTTGGAGTCAAATGACTCATCAGAGGAATATGAAGAATCAAAGTAAAGCCAAATAAATTGCATGGATCTACAGGAGGTCCTTTCCCAACAACCCATGAGGTTTTAGGGTACTGCTCATGTTTCTAGTAGGTTCCATCAGCATTGAGTTTCCTCTCAAAGGCAATACCCTTTTTCCTAGGGTTCCTGTTCAAGATCTACTTTTCGAGCACATCACAAAGAGTCTGATGCCCTTTGAGGCTTTTGTAAATGCCTGTCACATACAATTCCTTCAGCCCTGCATTATCGTCAGTGATACATGTGGTATCCTCAGATGAGGAATTAGTGACCACAGAGACAGTTGAAGAATTTGTAGCAGTAGAAGCATTTGAACATTCAGGTGATCAATTAGTAGATTCACGCTCAATGCATTTAAGACATGGTGGAATAAATTCTTCCTGAGCGGAACTAATCTGTTGAGCAAGCAATGAATCCTTTTCCTTCTGAAGATCTTCATAACTCGCTTTTAACGTCTCAAGATCTTGCTTTCTCTGAAGAAATTCATAAGAAAGCGTCTCATGATCAGTTAAGAGAGTGTTATGATGATTTTTATGGTTGTCAAACCGAGTTTGAAGTCTCTGAAGATTATCTGTCAGAGTCTTAGTTCGATTCAATTCCTCACCCAACAAGTCATCGCTTCTATCTAGTTGATTTTGAATCTTTTCTAAAGCCTTCTGTTGTTTAACAACAATTTTAGCAAGTTTTGAATAGCTAGGCTTAAGATTGTCATCAGATTCATCCTCACTAGAGTTAGAGGGGGAATGCTTGAGTACCTTGGCACCTTTTGCCATGAAGCAATAGGTGGGAGCATAGTCATCGTTGCCCTTGTCAGCAGAGTCGGAGAAGTCATTTTCTTCATTGTTGAAGATGGACTTGCTGACGTACGCAGTAGCTAGGGCTAGGCTAGCCACACCAGAGTCAGATTCCTCCTCTTCCACATTATCCTCAGATTCCGCTTGAGAGTCCATTTCCTTGCCAATGAATGCCCGGGCCTTCTTGGAACTGCTCTTCTTGTGAGATGAAGACTTTGAGTATTTTGATGATGAAAACTTTGAAGATTTCTTCTTCTTCTTTGAATCATCAGAATCATCATATTTGCACTTCTTCTTCTTTGATTCCTTTTCCCACAGAGGACAATCAGACATGTAGTGACCAGGTTTCTTGCATTTGTGGCAAGTTCTCTTCTTGTAGTCACGAGACGAGGAATCATTATTTCTTGAAGACTTTCCAAACCGGCCACGGCGAGAGAACTTCTGGAATTTCCTCACGAGCATTGCTAGCTCTTGGCTCAATTCTTCAGGATCACCAAGGCTGCTGAAAGTGCGTTATATCGACTAGAGGGGGGTGAATAGGTGATTTTTATGAATTCTTCACTGAGGAATTTGCTGGTGAGGAAATTCCTTCGCGAAGAATTACTTGCAGTAGAATAAGTACTCAAAAGTAAACATAATAGAACACTAGCACAGTCATCATGATGAAATGAAAACAAGCACAGAGTACAAAAAGCGTAAACACAAGATAACACAGGATGAAGACGGACAAACTGATGAAATTGAGAAAGTCTTCAGTCAAAGTCTTCAGACAGATATGAACAAGCACACAACAACTGAAATGAGGAAATGAAAGAGTTGAGGAAATAGAACCAGTAAGCTTGGTGAAGACAATGATTTGGTAGACCAGTTCCAACTGCTGTCTCAGTTGTACGTCTAGTTGGAGCGGCTAGGGATTTAAACCTGAGGACACACAGTCCCTGACACACAGTCCTCACCGTATTCTCCTTGATCTAAGGTCACATAGAAATTGCCCAATCACTCGTGGTAAGTCTTCAGGTGACTTCCAAAACTTCACAGACTAGGTCACTCGGCAATCCACAATTCCTCTTGGATGCTCTAGACCATGACGCCTAACCGCCTGGAAGAAGCACAGTCTTCAAAGGTAACAAGCGTCAGATCCACACATGATTAATCTCTTCAGTGATGCTCATTCACTTTGGGTTTGAAGGTGTTTGGGTTTGGGTTTTCCTCACTTGATTATTTTCGCTCAAAGTCCTCAGAGGATGGGATGCTCTCAAATGACAAGTGTCAGTTTCTCTCGGAGCAGCCAACCATCTAGTGGTTGTAGGGGGCGGCTATTTATAGCCTAGGGAGCAGCCCGACATGATAAGACATAAATGCCCTTCAATGATATGACCGTTAGGTGGGTAGATATTTTTGGGACAGCTAGCACATAGCACAACAATGGTTGGAATTTTGACTCTCAAATTCCTCAGGGCTATCATGTTCCTCACTGTGTAGGCAATCCACACTAGCGAATACCTAACTCCTCAGTCAGAATAAATTCCTCAGCAACCAGAAGAACTTCGTCTCTATTACTGAAGAAATTGACTGAACTGTTTGAGCTTTCCAATGGCTTCACTCGAAGGGATTGGTAGGTGTAGGATTTTGAGTTGAGCATCACATGGAAAATTTTCCTTAGTATTTCCTCGACCCCCTTTCATAGTATGGTGTTTACTATGACTCAAGAAAGAGAAAATGAAACTACGAAAACAAAAGTCTTCACGCTTCATGTTCCTCGAATGATTGCCAAGTCTTCAAGGTCACACCAATTTCTGCACTTTCAAAGTCTTCAGAAAGTCTTCAGAAATCCGAAGTCTTCAGTTGAAGAACTTCATTTTTAGGGGTCGACTTTCTCTGTAAATATCAAACTCCTCATAGACTTATAGACCTATGTACACTCACAAATGCATCAGTCCCTTAACCTATAAGTCTTCAATACACCAAAATTAGTAAGGGGCACTAGATGCACTTACAGCTGCTACCAGAATCCTCAGCTTCAGACTCAGATACTGCCTTGGCCTTCAGTGCATGTGATCTTCCATAGCTCGATCCATAGAGATCTCTCTTTTCAGCAAGATAGAACTCATGAGTATTTAGCCTCTCGATGATATTAGCGGGATCAATTGACTTGTAATCAGCTCGTTTTTGAATCATCAGTGCGAGGGTATCAAATGAGGTGTCAAGTGATCTCAGCAATTTCTTCACCACCTCATGATCGGGGATATCAGTGGCACCAAGTGCTTGAAGCTCATTTGAGATGTCAATGAGGTGATTGAAAGTTTGCTGAACATTTTGTTGTCGAGTATTTTGAAGCGGTTGAAGAGATTGCGAAGAACATCAACTCGGGAGTCACGTTGAGTTGAGACTCCTTCGTTGACCTTGGACAACCTGTCCCAAATCAGCTTAGCAGTTTCCAATGCACTCACTCTGCCGTACTAACCTTTGCTTAGATGACCACATATGATATTCTTCGCTTGAGAATCGAGTTGCTTGAATCTCTTCACATTGGTAGCATTCAGAGACGGAGTGACTGAGGGAACGCCATTTTCCACAACATACCAGAGATCGTTATCAATTGCATCAAGATGCATATGCATCTTGTTATTCCAGTAGGGGTAGTCCCTCCCGTCAAAGGTAGGACACCCAGCCGAGACCTTGATCATACATTCAGTCGACATAACTAAAACTCCAGGCGGTTAAACCAAAATCACACAGAACAAGGGAGTACCTTGATCTAATACCAATTTAAAGTGTGTTACGTCAACTAGAGGGGGGTGAATAGGCGATTTTTATGAGTTCTTCACTGAGGAATTTCAGGGTGAGGAAATTCCTAAGTGAGGAACTACTTGCAGCGAAATAAGTACTCAGGTATAAGCAAAACAGAGTAACAGCATAGTCATCATGATGAAATGAAAGACAAACACAGAGTACAAAAAGCGTAAACACAGGATAAGCAGGATGAAGACAAACAGACTGAAGAATTAGGATTGAGGAAATAGAGAATGTCTTCAGTCAATGTCTTCAAGCAGTAATGATCAGGTACATCAACACATAATAAGGAAATGAAAGGGTTGAGGAAATAGAACCAGTTGGTTGGGTGAAGATAATGATTTGGTAGACCAGTTCCAACTGCTGTGACAGTTGTATGTCTGGTTGGAGCGGCTGAGCATTTAAACTCGGGGACACACAATCTCGAACACACAGTCCTCACCAGATTCTCCTTGAGCTAAGATCACACAGACCTCGCCCAACAGTAGTGGTAAGTCTTCACAGGTGACTTCCAAACCTTCACAAACTTGTTCACTCGGCAATCCCCTATTCCTCTTGGATGCTCAGACCATGACGCCTAACCATCTAGAGGATACACAGTCCTCAAAGGTAACAAGCGTCGGTTCCTCACAGGAACAATCTCTTCAGTGATGCTCAATCACTTTGGGGTTTGTAGGTTTGGGTTTGGGATTTGGGTTTTCCTCACTTGATGATTTTCGCTCAAAGTCCTCGGAGGATGGGATGCTCTCCAATGAAAAGTGTCAGTTTCTCTCGGAGTAGCCAACCAGCTAGTGGTTGTAGGGGGCGACTATTTATAGCCCAGGGAGCAGCCCAACATGATAAGACATAAATGCCCTTGGCAGATATGATCGTTAGGTGGTAGGATGTTTTGGAACAGCTGGCGCGCGGCTCAGCAATGGTCGGATATTTTGAGGTTAGAATTCCTCAGGGCTATCATGTTCCTCACAGTGTAGGCAATCCACACTAGCGAATTCCTAACTCCTCAGTCAGAACAAATTCCTCAGAGACCAGAAGTTCTTCGTCTCTGTCACTGAAGAAATTGACTAAACTGATATGAGATTTCCAATGGCTTCACTCAAAGGATTGGATAGGTGTAGGATTTTGAGATGAGCATCACTTGGAAATCTGTTTCCTTAGTATTACCTCGACCCCCTTTAACAGTACGGTGTTTCCTATGACTCAAGAAGAAGAAAATGAAACTATGAAAACAAAAGTCTTCACGCTTCAGATTCCTCGCATGAATATCGAAGTCTTCAAGGTCACACCAATTTCTTCACTTTCAAAGTCTTCAGGAGAACCAAAGTCTTCAGCCGACGACATTCATTTTTAGGGGTCGACTTTCACTGTAAATATCAAACTCCTCATTGACTTATAGATCCTGTGTACACTCACAACCATATTAGTCCCTTAACCTATAAGTCTTCAATACACCAAAATCACTAAGGGGCACTAGATGCACTTACAAGATTCCATTGCTATCATGCAGACTGCTTTTCTCTTGTATCACTGTATTTACTCATACAAACTTATTTTTAAATTGAAGGATCCAATCGAAACTCCAATGGCACAACAGGTATGTTTATACATGTTTCTTTAATAGGTTTGCTCTTATAAATAGCTCTATTGATTTCAATTTCAATTGTGTATACAGTTGACTTCTCATATCATGCACATTACTAGCATCACAACAGAGCCAATAGTGTTGTTGTACATGTAGACTTGTGGTACCCATCTGAGATCTTGTTGTGCCGTGTAGTTTCCCACGCTTTGTATTCTTTCAGTGCTGCTTTGTCTTGAACTGATATGATTTGCATCGTGTCGGTGTAGTAAAGTTTGGGCCCTTTAGTACCCCATACTTGTGCACGGGCAATTGCAGCCGTACCCGCGGCAAGGATGTTGCTACCTCTTGAGCTTGCATTGGTTTTCCCTTGAAGAGGAAAGGGTGATGCAGCAAAGTAGCATAAGTATTTCCCTCAGTTTTGAGAACCAAGGTATCAATCCAGTAGGAGACGACGCACAAGTCACCGAATACCTACACAAACAATCAAGAACTTGCAACCAATGCGATAAAGGGGTTGTCAATCTCTTCACGGTCACTCGCAAAAGTGAAAACTGATAGAGATAATAAAGTAAATATTTTTGGTATTTTTGATGTATAGATTGGAAAGTAAAGATTGCAAAATAGTAAACGAGATTCAATAATATTTAAAAGAGATGCAATACAATGGAAAAGAGACCCTGGGGCCATAGGTTTCACTAGTGGCTTCTCTCGAGATAGCATGTATTACGGTGGGTGAACAAATTACTGCCGATCAATTGATAGAAAAGCACATAATTATGATGACATCTAAGGCAATGATCATGAACATAGGCATCACGTCTGTGTCAAGTAGACCGACTCCTGCCTGCATCTACTACTATTACTCCACACATCGACCGCTATCCAGCATGCATCTAGAGTATTAAGTTCATAAGAACGGAGTAACGCATTAAGCAAGATGACATGATGTAGAGGGATAAAATCAAGCAATATGATATAAACCCCATATTTTTATCCTCGATGGCAATAATACAATACGTGCTTTGCTGCCCCTACTGTCACTGGGAAAGTACACCGCAAGATTGAACCCAAAGCTAAGCACTTCTCTCATGTCAAGAAAGATCAATCTAGTAGGCCAAACTAAACCGATAATTCGAAGAGACTTGCAAAGATATCAAACCATGCATATAAGAATTCAGAGAAGAACCATATAATATTCATAGATAATCTTGATCATAAATCCACAATTCATTGGATCTCGGCAAACACACCGCAAAAGAATATTACATCGAATAGATCTCCAAGAACATCGAGGAGAACTTTGTATTGAGAATCAAAGAGAGAGAAGAAGCCATCTAGCTAATAACTATGGACCCGAAGGTCTGTGGTAAACTACTCACGCTTCATCAAAGAGGCAATGGTGTTGATGTAGAAGCCCTCCATGATCGATTCCCCCTCTGGCAGTTCGTCGGAAAAGGCCCCAAGATGGGATCTCACGGGTACAGAAGGTTGCGGCGGTGGAAAAGTGGTTTCGTGGCTCCCCCCGATGTTTTTAGGGTATAAGAGTATGTATAGGCAAAAGAACTAGGTTGGTGGAGCTACGAGGGGCCCACGAGGGTGGGGGGCGCGCCTACCCCCTGGGCGCGCCCTCCTGCCTCGTGGACGCCTTGTTGCGTCTCTGACTTCAACTCCAATTCTTCTGGTTTGCTTTCGGTTCAAGAAAGATCATCGCGAAGGTTTCATTCCGTTTGGTATCCCTTTTCTACAAAACTCTAAAATAGTCCAAAAAAACAGAAATTGGCACTGGGCCTTCGGTTAATAGATTAGTCCCAAAAATAATAAAAAAGAGCATATTAAAGCCCATTAAACATCCAAAACAGATAATATAATAGCATGGAACATATCTATAATTTTTTATTGTTCCATGCTATTATATTATTTGTTTTGGATGTTTAATGGGCTTTAATATGCTCTTTTATATTATTTTTTAGACTAACCTATTAATCGAAGGCCCAGTGCCAGTTTCAATTTTTTTTGCCTATTTTAGAGTTCTGCACAAAAGGGATACCAAATAGAATGAAACCTTCGGGATGATCTTTCTTGGATCGAAAGAAAACCAGAAGACTTGGAGTTGAAGTCAGAGACGCAACAAGGCGTCCACGTGGTAGGAGGGCACGCCCAGGGGGGTAGGCGCGCCCCCACCCTTTATGTTAGCATCATTTAAATTATCAATGCCTAGCTAAGGGCGTTAAACAATAGCGCTTGTTGGGAGGCAACCCAATTTTATTTTTGTTCTTTGCTTTTTTGTTCCTGTTTAGTAATAAATAATTAATCCAGCCTTTGGTTAGATGTGGTTTTGTGTTTTAATTAGTGTTTGTGCCAAGTTAAACCTTTAGGATAGCTTACGGTGATAGTTGTGTTGATCCTGCTGAAAAACAGAAACTTTTGCACCCACTAGATAATTTCTAGAATTTTATTAAAATGTGCTTTTGATCTTATTCTTTTTGCTCTGGATTCGTGAACAAATTGCTCAGACTATCCTAAACTTTCAGAATTTTTGGAGTTACAGAAGTATTCGAGAGTTACAGATTGCTACAGACTGTTCTGTTTTCTATGTGTTGTTTGCTTATTTTGATGAATCTATGGGTAGTATCGGGGGGTATGAACCATGGAAAAGTTGGAATACAGTAGATATTACACCAATACAAATAAATAATGAGTTTGCAACAGTACCTTAAAGTGGTGATTTATTTTCTTATACTAACGGAGCTTATAAGATTTTCTCTTGAGTTTTGTGTTGTGAAGTTTTCTAGTTTTGGGTAAGGATTTGATGGACTATGGAATGGAGTGGCAAGAGCCTAAGCCTGGGGATGCCCAAGGCACCCCAAGGTAATATTCAAGGACAACCAAAATCCTAAGCTTGGGGATGCCCCAGAAGGCATCCCCTCTTTTGTCTTCGTCTATCGATAACTTTACTTAAGGCTATATTTTTATTCACCACATGATATGTGTTTTGCTTGGAGCATCTTGTATGATTTGAGTCTTTGCTTTTTAGTTTGCCACAATCATCCTTGCTGTACACACCTTTGGGGACAGACACGCATGAATCGTGATTTATTAGAATACTCTATGTGCTTCACTTATATCTTTTGAGCTAGGCAATATTGCTCTAGTGCTTCACTTATATCTTTTTAGAGCACGACGGCGGCCTTATTTCATAGAAATTTATGAACTCTCATGCTTCACTTATATTATTTTGAGAGTCTTTTAGAACAGCATGGTAATTTTTTTGGTTATTAATTCATAATATGATCGGCATCCAAGAGGGATATAATAAAACTTTCATATAAAGTGCATTGAATACTATGAGAAGTTTGATTCTTTATAATTGTTTTGAGATATGAAGATGGTGATATTAGAGTCATGCTAGTGGAGTAATTGTGAATTTACAAATACTTGTGTTGAGGTTTGTGATTCCCGTAGCACGCAGATATGGTGAACCATTATGTAACGAAGTTGGAGCATGAAGTATTTATTGATTGTCTTCCTTATGAGTGGTAGTCCGGGACGAGCGATTGTCTTTTCCTACCAATCTATCCCCCTAGGAGCATGCGCGTAGTACTTTGTTTTGATGACTAATAGATTTTTGCAATAAGTATGTGAGTTCTTTATGACTAATGTCGAGTCCATGGATTATACGCACCCTCACCCTTCCACCATTGCTAGCCTCTCTTGTGCCGCGCAACATTCGCTAGTACCATACACCCACCATATACCTCCTCAGAACAGCCACCATACCTACCTATTATGGCATTTCCATAGCCATTCCGAGATATATTGCCATGCAACTTTCCACCGCTCCGTCTATTATGACACGCTTCATCATTGTCATATTGCTTTGCATGATCATGTAGTTGATATCGTATTTGTGGCAAAGCCACCTTTCATAATTCTTTCATACATGTCACTCTTGATTCATTGCACATCCTGGTACACCGCCGGAGGCATTCACATAGAGTCATATTTTGTTCTAAGCATTGAGTTGTAATTTTTCGAGTTGTAAGTAAATAGAAGTGTGATGATCATCATTATTAGAGCATTGTCCCAATGTGAGGAAATAGAAAAAAGGCCAAAGAAGCCAAAAATAAAAGAAGAGGTCAAAGAAGCCAAGAAAAAAATAGAAAAAGAAAAAAAGAGAGAAAAAGAGAGAAGGGGTAATGTTACTATACTTTTTCCACACTTGTGCTTCAAAGTAGCACCATGATCTTCATGATAAAGAGTCTCTTATTTTGTCACTTTCATATACTAGTGGGAATTTTTCATTATAGAGCTTGGCTTGTATATTCCAACAATGGGCTTCCTCAAATGCCCTAGGTCTTCCTGAGCAAGCAAGTTGGATGCACACTCACTTAGTTTCTTTTTTGAGCTTTCATAAACTTATAACTCTAGTGCATCTGTTGCATGGCAATCCCTACTCACTCACATTGATATCTATTGATGGGAATCTCCATAGCCCGTTGATACGCTTAGTTGATATGAGACTATCTCCCTCTTTTTGTCTTCTCCACAACCACCGTATTGTCTTCCACCATAGTGCTATGTCCATGGCTCACGCTCATGTATTGCGTGAAAGTTGAAAAAGTTTGAGAACATCAAAAGTATGAAACAATTGCTTGGCTTGTCATCAGGGTTGTGCATGATTTGAGTATTTTGTGTGATGAAGATGGAGCATAGCCAGACTATATGATTTTGTAGGGATAAGCTTTCTTTGGCCATGTTATTTTGAGAAGACATAATTGCCTTGTTAGTATGCTTGAAGTATTCTTGTTTTTATGTCAATAATAAACTTTTGTTTTTAATCTTTTAGATCTAAACATTCATGCCACAATGAAGAGAATTACATGGATAAATATGTTAGGTAGCATTCCACATCAAAAATTCTGTTTTTACAATTTACCTACTCGAGGACGAGCAGGAATTAAGCTTGGGGATGCTTGATATGTCTCCAATGTATCTATAATTTTTTATTGTTCCATGCTATTATATTATATGTTTTGGATGTTTTATATGCATTAATATGCTATTTTACATTATTTTTGGGACTAACCTATTAACCTAGAGCCTAGTGCCAGTTTCTATTTTTTGCCTGTTTTACAGTTTCACAGAATAGGAATACCAAACAGAGTCCAAACGGAATAAAACTTTCACGATGATATTTCTTGGACCAGAAGCAAACCAGGAGACTTGGAGATGAATTCATAGAAGCAACAAGGCAGCCATGGGAGTGGAGGGCACGCCCCCTACCTTGTGGGCCTCCTGACCTAATTCTTTTTCCCATATATACTCTTATACCCCAAAACCATCAGGGTGAGCCACGAAAACACTTTTCCACCGCCGCAACCTTCTGTACCCATGAGATCCCATCTAGGGACCATTTTTGGTGTCCTGCCAGAGGGGGATTCGATCACGGAGGGCTTCTACATCAACACCATTGCCCTACCGACGAAGCCTAAGTAGTTTACCACACACCTACGGGTCCATAGCTAGTATCTAGATGGCTTCTTCTCTCTCTTTGATTCTCAATACCATGTTCTCCTCGATGTTCTTGGAGATCTATTCGATGTAATACTCTTTTGCGATTTGTTTGTCGAGATCCAATGAATTGTGGACTTATGATGAGATTATCTATGAATATTATTTGAATCTTCTCTGAATTCTTATATGCATGATTCGATATCTTTGCAAGTCTCTTTGAATTATCGGTTTAGTTTGGCCTACTAGATTGGTTTTTCTTGCAATGGGAGAAGTGCTTAGCTTTGGGTTCAATCTTGCGGTGTCCTTTCCCAGTGACTGTAGGGGTAGCAAGGCACGTATTTTATTGTTGCCATCGAGGATAAAAAGATGGGGTTTTCATCATATTGCTTGAGTTAATTCCTCTACATCATGTCCTCTTACTTAATGTGTTACTCCGTTCTTTATGAACTTAATACTCTAGATGCATGCTGGAGAGCGGTCGATGTGTGGAGTAACAGTAGTATATGCAGAATCATTTTGGTCTACTTAATGATCATTGCCTTAGATATCGTCATAATTATGCACTCTTCTATGAATTGCTCGACAGTAATTTGTTCACCCATCATATTATTTGCTCTCTTGAGAGAAGACACTAGTGAAACCTATGGCCCCCGGGTGTCTGTTCCATCATATAAGTTCTCTTTTCCATCATATAAGTTCTCTTTTCCATCTTATTAGTTTCCGATCTACTATTTTGCAATATTTTACTTTCTGATCTATAAACCAAAAATACCAAAAATATTTACTTTACTATTTATCTATCTCTATCAGATCTCACTTTTGCAAGTAACCGTGAAGGGATTGACAACCCCTTTATCGCGTTGGCTGCAAGTTTGTTTGATTTTTTGTGCAAGTATTCATTGACTTGTGCGTTGTCTCCTACTGGATTGATACCTTGGTTCTAAAACTGAGGGAAATACTTACTCTACTTTGCGGCATCACTCTTTCCTCTTCAAGGGAAAACCAACGCAAGCTCAAGAGGTAGCAACAACGCACGGGTTGCTGCTGATGTTTTTGCCACTACGCAGCCTTGCTGGCTGCCCCCTTGATGGGAACCTCGCCACTCGAGGGAACTTGCTGGACTGGATCGCCGGAGATGGCTTTCCAAAGAGTACGCCTCTTCTTCTCTGGAGCTGGGGCCTCCTTGTGCAGCTGCTCCTCGGCTGTATTTTCGACCGAAGAGCCCCCGACAACTGTGCCATTCCGCTCCCCATCAGTTCCTCTTCCTCGGCAAGGTTTCCCTCTTCACTAGCTTCGTCTTCCACGAAGCCAATGCTGCTGGCCTCCGCGACAAGACTCGCCTCTTCTGCCCCGTTGGTGATATATGCTATTTCTTCATCCGTAGTTGGGCGGATGAGGTTCGACTCCTCCCGGATGGCCCTCTCCGACAAGTTGTCGAAGAACTCTTGTGCTCGCTCCGTGGATGGCTCGACCCAAGTTCCATCAAGGCCATGGGAGTTGAACACCGGCATCATGGTGATGATTGAGGACAGAAGAAAGTTGTTGCACAGGGGAACGATTCTTGCCGACAACTTGTGTTGGATATCGGGTTCCGGCAAAAAACCCTTAAGGTTTGAACACTGGGGTGCGCATGAAGATTTCCCCCTACCAAATCTCCCTCTCAGCCTCGCCGCGATCTCTAATCTTAGATCGATGAACTCACAACACAAGAGACACAAGATTTATACAGGTTCGGGCCACCATTGTGGTGTAATACCCTACTCATGTGTGGTGGTGGTGGATTGCCTATTGGGCTAATGATGAACAGTACAAGGGAAGAACAACCTTGCGAGGAGAGGTGTTCTTGTGCTTGGTGGGTTGCTCGGGGAGGAATTGATCCGTCCTCTGTACTGTGGTGGCTAGCCCTATTTATAGAGGCTCTGGTCCTCTCCCCAAATATTGAGCGGGAAGGGATCCAACAACGGTCAATTTGAAAGGGGACAGCTAGTACAAGCTATCCTGACTAAAGGTGGTCTTCGCTTGTCAAAGGCGCTGGTGATGACACCGTCTTGGGCTCCACGATGACCTCCATCCTGCCGTGCTGCTGGTCTTAGTCTTGTTGCACTGATATGGAAACCTTTTCCTGATGCCTCGGTACTCCGCTCCTGCGCTTGCCCCCTTAGCACCAAAGGGGAAACAAGGACACTGCATGCGCTGGCGCCCGCCTGGCCTTGGTCATCATGGCTTGCATCATGGGAACCTCGCGAGGTACCCCTTGCCTTGATCTCTCTGCCTCCTCGCGAGCCTGCCTGGTGAGGCCGCCCCTGAGGAGGCCTTGTGTCGTCCGCCCCACGAGGCTTGGCCCCTTGCGAGGGTCTTCAGTGTTTGTTGATGAAGACGGGCCATACTAGGCCACTGGTGGAGCCACGCTGCGGGCCGCAGGCAGGCAAGTCTAGGGACCCCCATTCCCAGGACGCTGACAGTAGCCCCTGGGCCCAAGGCGCGCTCGGACTTGGCTTAGCGGCGAAGCCAAAGGGAAAGTGCGGAGCGCCACGGGCCCCAACAGCCTGCAGCCTTGGTCGACGCGTGGTGACTGATTGGACGTGGGTGTCTCCACTTCCCCACGCTGCCTCGGCAACTGCCCGACTTGACGAGTCCTTGCTGCATGCAAAAAGGGGCATCATTACCTACGATCATGGAGGTTGACGGTTGGCCTCCCTTGTGCTATAAATGAGGAGGGGCAAAAGCCCCCGTCGCCCATCTCTTCCCATTCCGCTCACTTCTCCTCCCTTGCTCTGTTGCTTGTACTATCCCTCATGGCGCCCGTGAAGAGGTTTTCGGCCGCGGAGAAGGGGAAGGCTCGCCAGGAAGGGGCCTGGATCCCCTCCGCCCAAGCACGGATGCGGTCGCCCTTGCAAGCACTCCGTGACCCCTACCGTGGCTCGCCACGGTCGCGGCGGTGGCCCTTCATGTGGTGGTGGCCGCCCATGTCGAGGCAGCCAGGTTGGTGGGGGAAGGCGTGATGTCGCTGCGTGGCCTCCCCGGCCGCGCTTCCACTTGATGGAGGTGCTGCCGGAGTTCGTCGTGTGGTCGAAAAACCCGGCCGGCAACTAGCTTTAGCTCCCGCGCTTCTTTGTCGGTGAGTTGCCGGGCGCTGGCCCAGGCGGGCTCTGGTTGCAGGTGGACGGCTGCTACAGCAGGGCTTCCTGGGTCGTGGTGGAGGTCTCTGTCGCCGGCAACGCAGCCTTGGCCCAAGGCTGGTAGACGTTTGCCCGCGCGCGCGGTCTGGGCAGGCCATGCACCCTCCACTTCAGGTATGATGGCGACGCGACCCTCTACATGAGGGTGTTCGGAGGGGATGGCCATCGCGTTGGGTGCTGCCCTGAAGACAACAATGGCGACGAGGTGCTCAGACTCGGCGACGGTCGTGACGAGGGTGAAGGCGAACCCGCTCCCAGAGGCGACCACGGCTCGTCAAGCTACGGCGGCTCCTCCTCCGGCGATAGCTCCTCCAGCGGCGGCTACGATCAACCGCCACACTGCCATGTCCGCCTCGAGGACGGCAGTGGGGCGTCCCGTCGCCGCGCTCGATGAAGCGCGAGGTGGGGTCTGGCTGAGCTCAGGAGGTTGTCGTAGATCCCTCCTCGCGAATGGCTGCAAGGCGCGTGCCGTTTTGTTTTGTTTTCCTTCCTTCCTGCATTAAGAGAGACAAGTATGGGGCCCTGTGGGGGCATGCAACAAACTATGATTTCCTGGTTAACTTGCTACATTTATTGTTCCTGTGCTATGTCATGGCGTCGTTGCGGCACGTTGGCATGTAGGAACAACTTAGCTTGGCATGCTTGAAGTAGTTTCCGCCATGCGGGGTGCCTGCATCAGGCCTTGCCGGGCGCCTTGGGAACTGCAAAAAACTCGTTGAGAGACTGTCATTTTCTGAACCCTGGTCGCAAGAGCTGCCGTCCGCGGCTCGGCGCTTGGTGTCACGGTACCCGAGGGACACAGACTGGGAGGGATGCTCCCGCTGTGAATTCGAACGAGAGAGCCTCGCGAAAGTCAGAAGGGAATGGGCACCCGCGCAGCCCCCTCGTGAGGCTTGCGAGAGAGAGAGCAAGTCAGACAAAGAGCTGAAGACAGAAAACGAAGGCAGAAGGCGACGGAATAGAACCGGTAGAGAACACCAGAAGTAACTTTAATCAAGATTCAAACAAAGAAGGGCGATCCAACTGCAGAAAGCAAATGAAAAGCCGCGTCCGGCACCTAGTATAGTCTTTGACGTCTTCTCACCAGCGCGGAGCTAAGTGCTGCCACTGGGCATGGGAGGGAGCCCCCGAGGCCCAAGGGCGGCACTCCTGAGACTCCGGGGCGTGTACAGCCCCACTCATTATTCCGTGAGAGTGTCACGGGCGGCAAGCTTCACAAGGACTAGGCCTTCTTCATAGGCACCGGCCCTTTCTTTAGGCGGCGCGCTTCACAGGCACTGGGCCTTCTTTACATGCACCAGGCCTTTCTTCAGTGGTAGAACTTCTGGAGGTGCTGGATGTTCCAGGCGTTCGGGATGGGTACCCTATCCTAAGTCTCCAAGCGCGTGGCGCTAGGCCTAGAGACGTGGACGACCTTGAACGGGCCCTCCCACATGGGTGAAAGCTTATGCATCCCTTCCCTGGAGAGCACCCGCCTTAGTACGAGGTCACCTACCTCGAGCATCCAGGGGCGGATGCTACGACAGTGATACCGCCGCAGCGCCTACTGGTATCTTGCCGACCGTAGCATGTCTTCATGGCAGCGTTCCTCCCCCAGCACAAGGTCCATCCCCTGCATGGTGTCCTACTACGCCTCATCAAATGCTAGGACCCGCGCGGAGTGACGCCTGACCTCATGAGGGAGAACCGCTTCTGCTCCGTAGATGAGGAAGAACGGGGTCTCGCCCATTGGTTTGGTGACGGTAGTGCGGATGGACCACAACACGGACTGGAGCTCGTCGTGCCTGCCCCTGCCGCAGGCCTCCAGCTTATTCCTGAAGGTCCTGGTCTTGAGGCCCCTCAGGACCTCCGCGTTGGTGCGTTCGGCCTGGCCGTTGCTTCGGGGGTGCACCACCAAATTGTAGCAGATCTGCGTTCCAAGGTTAGCACAATATCCGTTGCTTTGCTTGTTGGGTCCACTTTCTGAAAGTTTCTTTGTTTGTAACATTAGTAGTTACTCACTGCATTAGTAGTTACTCACTGGGTGGGTGCACCAATGGCTTTCTAGGAATTTAAGTTGCTCAATATGCACGGAAAGATTCTTTCATGAAATAAAAGAACGGCAGGTTGATGAGGGAAAGGAAACCAGATCTTTTTTCTATGGTATGGCCTGGGTGGCCTAAGCGGAATCTCGAGATATGAAGGAGCCGATCAATCTACCTGCCCGAGGTAAGCTTGCTCCTCACTTGAGTTGAAGCTGCCTCTCCTCCCTGCCGTCATACGTATTGATTTACTTTACCTTGACATACGCTACACATATATTTGCTAGAGATATCAATTGCAATAAGAGCTTTCTGAAAATAGAAATCGATATATCCATGGTATTGAATGGACAAGAATTGAATGGGATTGTGGCACCCAGTGATACACTATGCCATGTTACGACACTACAAAAAAAGACACATCCGTGACATTTTGGGCCGAACGAAATTTTTTCTGTCATACATATGACACTTCTATGACGATAATTGTGACAAAACCCGGTATCATCATTGATGTGGTGGGCTCCTACTTCTATGACAAAAAATCATGACAGAAAATGGGGTTTTCATCCTGGGCGGGCCGGAGAAGCAGCTGCATGACATTCTTTGGGCCGTCCATGACGGAAAAAACCGTGGTAGAAGCGAGGGGAGGAAAATTTTGGGGAGTTCCCGGTTACGGTGGGAGGTCGGGGGCCGAGCGATGTGCGTTTCTCTCGTACACGTGCGCGCATGTGTGCGAGGCGTTGGCTCTAACTGAACCCAAGCGAGGCATTGGGCTCTAACTGAACCCGAGTGATTGCACTGCAGTCTACGTGTTACTGAACCCGAGCGATCGATCGATGGCTGTTAACTGAACCCAATCGAGCGATTCCTTCGCTACTACTGCTAACTGAAGCCAATCGATGTTGCCTCTGGGATGAACAGTGAGCGTTGCGGGGGGTTTGGATGAATAGTGAGCGGTGGCGTTGCCTCTGGATGAACAGGACCCCGTGGTGTGGTGGAGGGCTAGATGAACAGTAGACGGTGGGCGGTGGCCGTGGAGGGGTGGTTGAACAGGACCCCGTGGTGTGGAGGGCTGGATGAACAGTAGACGGTGGAGGGGTGGTTGAACAGTAGCCGGTGGAGTAGCACACGGTGGAGGCTGGATAAACAGGAGCCCGTGGAGGCTGGAGGAGGTCGACGGTAGCCCGCGGAGGCTAGAGGAGGTCGACGGTAGCCCGTGGAGGCTGGAGGAGGTCGACGGAGGAGATGAACAGTATCCCGTGGAGTCCTGTTTTGCAGTACGCCACACCCCTCCCAATGAACAGGACCCCCGTTTCGATCGTAGGAGCGCCGTTTTGTCCGTTTTGCGGTACGACGCACCCCTCCCGATCAACATGACCCCCATTTTGACCGTAGGAGGTCCGTTTCCTCCGTTTTGCGGTACGCCACACCCCTCCCGATCAAAAGGACCCCCGTTTCGACCGTAGGAGGTTCATTTCCTCTGTTTTGCGATACGCCAGGCCTCGTTTCCATCGCCTGTTCCGTCCAAGCCCTCCCGATGAACACGACCACGCATTCCGTTCCGACCCAGCTGGTTAGCTTCCACGCGTTCCGTTGCCTCCCGATGAACACGACGCATTCCGTTGCCTCCCCATGAACACGACGCATAATGTTTCCTCCCCATGAACACGACGACGATGCTGTTTCTCCGTCCCGACCCAGCCATGTACACGAGCCCTGGCCATACGTATGTGTGAGTAGGCATTCGAGACCCCGCCCGTATGTACGTATGTGGCCGTATTTTCTTTCTTGCACCCTGGCCGCTGTACGTACGTGTACATGCTACGTGCGCGCCTCTATTAAGACATGTACGCGCCTCTACTATGACACGCGCACGCCTGTACATCCACCAGTATATATGTACGCACACATTCGCGACCAGAATGACAACGCTACGTACGCTTCGACCAGGTGGGTCCCGACTGTCAGGCACTTCCTTGCCTGCGAAGATGTAGCTGGTGGGTCCCAGCAGTCAGGGGGGCGAATCATTTTTTTTGCCCGGACGCACTTCCTTGCGTGCGAAGATGTAGCTGGTGGGTCCCAGCAGTCAGGGGGAAACATTTTTTCATGAAATACTGGTGGCCCGTCAGGTGGGTCCCTGCTGTTAGGTGGAGGAATAATTATTTTGCGCATAATAAGGAGGCACTTCCTTGCGGCCGCTGTGGACACAGCTGTCAGCCTCTCCACGCACAATACTCTTCCGATGGAAGTCGGTCGTTGACCACATTGACCACGCCGCGCCGAGAGCACCACGACGGTGGACGACGGCGAGGCCTAGGAAGTGGACGACGCGGAGCCGGGGAAGACGCAGCAGTGGATGCCCACGCGAAGAGGAGTACGAGGGTGAGGCTACCGTCGCCGCATAATAAGAGGGGGTGTGGGTGAGTAGAGGGATGGTGTCGGTGTCAAAACCGGCGGATCTCGGGTAGGGGGTCCCGAACTGTGCGTCTAGGCGGATGGTAACAGAAGACTAGGGACACGATGTTTTTACCCAGGTTCGGGCCCTGTCGATGGAGGTAAAACCCTACTCCTGCTTGATTAATATTGATGATATGGGTAGTACAAGAGTTGATCTACCACGAGATCAGAGAGGCTAAACCCTAGAACCTAGCCTATGGTATGATTGTTGTTGTATATATCTATCGACTAGCCTGGCCTCGGTTTATATAATGCACCAGAGGCCTAGGATAACATGAGTCCTAGCCGAATACGCCGGTGGGGGAGGAGTCCTTGTCTTGATCGCCAAGTCTTGTGGATTCTTCCTTGTATGCGGCAGCTGTTCGGACTGGCCCATGAGTATACGGCTATGGGGGTCCTCGGCCCAATCCAACTGATCGGGAGACAACGCGTTGAGTACCCCCTAGTCCAGGACACCGTCAGTAGCCCCCTGAACCGGTCTTCAAGTTAGGGACACTCCTTGATTCTTCTGAACTGTTCTTCATCTTTGGTTGCCGGTCTTGAAAACTGGTTCAACAAATCTTCTCATCGTCTATCTTGAGGATCGCCGAAATGCATTCGATGAGTTTATACGTCGGGTATCCGAGGAGCCCCTCTAAGTTTCCGGGCTTTATCAATCCCTTATTATTTTTATGCCACACCTCGGGTTTGAAGTTGTTCCCGGGAGGCAGTGTCCTCTTGCGTCCGAGCTCTAACGCCGGACTGCATTCAAGGTATCTCTTGCAGCCAAGCACCAATGCCGGACTGCTTTCGAGCTCCAATGCCGAAATGTATCCGAACTCCAACGTCGGACTGTGTCCAAGCTCCAACGTCGGACTGTGTCCAAGCTCCAACCTCGTACTATATCCAAGATGTCATAGATCATCTTGGTCCAAAAAAGTTGAAGGAGTTTAGCCGAGCTTAATGCTGGAAATGTCCTCTAAGGAGCCAGCCACTTGCTTCCGAGCTATATGCCGAACTGCTTCCGAGGTGGTTAGGCACCTCGGTCATGGGCTAATTTTTTTCAATGTTTTTTATTGATGCAATTTATTCTCTGACGAGATATATAGCCAGTAGCCCTCAAGGTGTGTATCGGTCTAAAACCCGAGATGCACCTGAAGGATGACATAAGACCGCTGATCCCAGTAACCGCTGAGACTCGGGTTGATTTGCAAAATCGGCCTGAGGATCAAGTCCTAGCTCGGCAGAATACTTCGGGACACAAAAAGCGGCGTGCTCAGTCCTCAAGACTCAGGTTGGGTGCAGCCGACCAACCTGAGGATCAAAATCTCCTCGGAGACTGTATTACACTTCAAATTTTCTGCATTGGACAGGCAATGCAGTAGCCCCCGAGACACTGGTCGGGTGGCAACACCAGATCAGGGGATCGATGTGCCCTTTTAATATTTGTAAGTAATAAGCCCGAAGCCCAGTAGCCCCCGAGCCTTGATGCGGGCACGGGTGGCCGAATTAAGGATCGATATCCATAGTAAAATCACAAATTATGTGTAATGAATCTATGTATCCAAGTACTTTATGTCATTAATGCTCGAATCCGCATTGTACAAAACTTTGTTGACCGACCATCGGCTTCAACCTCCTCGGCCAGTAGCCGAGGAGTGTTTGTCCTACTTTATAAAGCCTTTATGAGGGCAAAGATTTACAACAAACAAGGCAATCTGGCCATAAGGTTTTATAAACAAAGGTACGCGAAGATACATGTTATATTATTGTTTAACAGAAGAAATGTCTTCCAAAGAAAATAGTCTCGCTATCGGTTCCTTTCTTTGGGTTGTCATGCTAAGCATGATCATGAAACCTCAGCTCCAATGTAAGAGAAAAATATCAAGGATTTAGTTTGGGAAGCCAGTTAATAGCCCCCGGTAGTGTTCGGCGATAGTCGAGGTCAAGCCATAAACACTTCGGCCATTGTTATGAATGGCCCGTCGTTTAACACCGCCATCGGATCGCTGACCAGTTTACGCTTATTGTGTCAGTCAATTTTCGGCTTTCTCCACTGAGGTGCTTAACCATGTGAGCTGGAAGCACAATCGCAGTGGTTCTCCCTTTGCACACCTAGCCGAACAAAGCGGAACGTAGGGGGCAAGCGCAGGAGCCGGGCAACCCAACTATTGACCGAAGACACAATTCGAAACCGATGCATATAGAGCAATATCCGAGAATGTTTTTGCCGAATCTCTAAAGGTGTCCGGCGTTGCACTACGAGACTTGTGCTGAAAACACACAAATAGTTGAAAAGTGCCGTTGGCTCGAAAAGCCAAAAAACTTATTCAAAAAGGTTAATGTCCGAACTAGATCATGTGTTCGGTGCCAATCCGAAAATTGGACTTTAGAAAAAAAAAGGTGCTTCTGTCGTGCTTTAACATGACACATCCTATCTCAAAACATCAAGCGGGTCAGCCTACGGCTTCCGGCTAGTGGCGGCACACTTGTGTCGAAAAAAGGAGTGATAGATAATAATAGTAATAATAAAACTTTGCAACGACTAAGAAGAAGAACAATTATCATAAAACGGCTCATATAAATTTAAGAGCCCCCAAGTGACTTGGGTAAAAGAATGATTGCATGTACCGAAGTACTTATATCATATCTATGTTCAACCGAACTTTAAACGCGTCTTAACCGACCGTCGACTTCTCCCTCTTCGGTCAAGGCCCTAAAAGTGTTATGTACTCCATCTGTCGAGAATATCGACGGTGTTTCCAATAACCAGGCAATCAGGCCATAAGGCTGTAACAGACAAAGCGCGCTCAGGGAACTTATGCTATATTACTGCCAAGTGTAAGAAGCATCTTCGAAGAAAATAGTACCCCCACCGATACCTTTCTTGGGTGCTCATTGTTATTATGAGACTTGTGCAATAGATTTTTTGTACTCATGAGTTCTGTTGTGTCCCGACCATCATTGAAAACTATAAGAGCGCTAGCTTTCGGCTTCACCCAGTCTGAGGTCCGGCTCGGATGACCCGATCGTGACAATCGCAGAGGTGCTCCCTTTACTCCCTAGCCAAACAATCGGGAACGTAGGGGTAAACACAGGAGTGAGGCAACCCAGCTTGCAAATCTCTTAAGTCAATATGGTGCATATTGTGGCGTAATACACGAACAAGGAACGAAGCCGTACAAGTATAATCTTATGCAAGAGGAAAAGCTCCAGCAAGGGAGCCCCCAAGTAAACGGGGTATTTGAATTTGTGCGTCACAAACAAAGTTTGGACAAGGAAATTTTTACAAGAAACTTTTTTCCAAAAAAGAATAATGCTTGGTCGAGCCAAACACAAGTTAAAAATTTAAAACTTTGAGCATGAAGGCAACTTAGCTGGTTAATGAGTTCGGTATTGATGACGCGGTCCGAGCTTGATGCGGGACAAGGTTCCATCCCCCAAGCCGGTCCCGAGGTGGCGGAGCAAAGAGCTCGGCACTCCGAAGTGGTGACATAGCACGGTCAATGCAGGACGGCAGGGTGATGCTGAAGTCCCCGGCATGGGGTAATGAAGTGTTGACGAAGCCCCCCGTCCAGCCGAGGTGACGCCAAAGGATATAGTCCGGCTGGATCATTTTCTTGTGCACAAAAAATAGTGCAAACTGGAGATAATAGTAATAATAATAATAAAAAAATTCATTGCATAACAAATAATTTATGCAAAGTGAGTAATAAAAGAAATATGGCCTGGCACCGAAGTCAATGTCGATGCAGGGCGGAGGCGTGATGCGGTAAAGGCATGGCAAGGCCTGAATTCACAGTTCGGTTCGAGTTCCGGATGCGGCGTTCACCGGACTATGTACGGAAACTAAACGGACCACCATGCGACCGTCGTTAATGCGGCCACCATTTGATAGACCTGCGTACATATAATGGAAAAACCAGAGTAATAATTCGTTGGAAAAAATGAACCCAAACAAGCAAAAAATACTAGGATTAATAGCACCTGGCTTATCTGTTGTAGCAATCCGAAGAAAGGTGATTCCCAAAATTGGGACTCGATCCACACACCTATCGCCTGATGGGCGATAAAGCAACGGCATGGCGATGCTGGCAAAGGTTGGCTCGCCGAGGCAAAGCCCTCGGTCCAGCTAACGTGACGGAGCTGGTCGGCCAGCGACGCCGAAGTCTTCGGAGTAGGTTGATGAAGAGATGATGAAGCCCCCGGTCTAGCTAACGTGATGAAGCCTTGGTGTCAGCCGATGAGTCGAAGTAGGTCGGCGTGATGGACACCAGCTTGAAAAAGCAACAGTGCGGCCCTGCCGATGCAGGTCGTGACGTGGTCGATGCCGGCTTGATGAAGTGACCGTGCGGTGATGCAGGTGTGCCCGCTCCGTGTAATCCGTGGGGCGGCGATGTTGGTGATGATTTATCCTTCGCGATGCCGAACTATTGTTCGGCTGGCCGAGTTGATGATCTGAAGAAATTGAGCTCGGCTCAACAAAGCGACGACGTGTCTAACGCAGGTTGGCCACCGTGGAGTGATGTTGTCGGGCTGGTTTGACACCGGCGCGACGGTGATGTTCGTATTGCAAGAATACTTTTAATACTACTGGGATGTGTTTGAGAATAAAACACAACACCCCATACAAAAACTTCCTTCAAAAAGGATGTCCGAAATCCCGTTCATAAAGAAGATGAATTTGGGTCGGATTCATTCTCGCACAGAAAGTAGATCCAAAAAGTGATGCACTAATCGGAAGTTTCCCGAAGTTTGGACGGTCGGATCAAGATGAATTTTTGGCAGGTGATAGATATGGTAATTCCGCAGCAAATCAACGGTTGGGTCTTCCAGAGGACATCCGAGCTAGATGCTGGATACCACGCCCTAAACTCGTCCGGATTCTCGTCGAGATTCAACAGGGCTCCGGTATATCGGAGATTGCCGGAGATTCCTCCAACGGAAATCGACGAAATTTTTGCAGGGTTGTTGTAGACTTAATTCCTCATAATTCCACTGAAGTAATAGTTTAGGCGACACTCGAGGAGGCGGTGGTGGCGGATACAAGTTTGCTGTCCAGAAAAACGGCACGGTCGCCTGAGGGCAATGTTGAAGTTGAGCCCCCGAGCTCCATGGATGACTCCTCCATGATCTTGATAGAGATCGGAGTTGGTGTTGATGAAGGCCCTCATCCGAACATGACGATCGGAGGTAGGGCGAAGTCCTCGGTCAAGCCAAGGTGACCAGTCGAGCTAGTGACGAAGAAGCCGACGTCGCAGTTGACCTGCAGTCGAGCCATTGATCCTTTCGCCGATCACATAGCGGAACTCTCAATGAAAGAACCAATGTCGGTGTCAAAACTAGCGGATCTCGGGTAGGGGGTCCCGAACTGTGCGTCTAGGCAGATGGTAACAGGAGACAAGGGACACGATGTTTTTACCCAGGTTCGGGCCCTCTCGATGGAGGTAAAACCCTACTCCTGCTTGATTAATATTGATGATATGGGTAGTACAAGAGTTGATCTACCACGAGATCAGAGAGGATAAACCCTAGAAGCTAGCCTATGGTATGATTGTTGTTGTATATATCTATCGACTGGCCTGGCCTCGGTTTATATAATGCACCAGAGGCCTAGGATAACATGAGTCCTAGCCGAATACGCCGGTGAGGGAGGAGTCCTTGTCTTGATCGCCAAGTCTTGTGGATTCTTCCTTGTATGCGGCAGCTGTCCAGACTGGCCCATGAGTATACGGCCATGGGGGTCCTCGGCCGAATCCAACTGATCGGGAGACAACGCGTTGAGTACCCCCTAGTCCAGGACACCGTCAGATGGCCTGGCCAGCGGTGGGAGTAGTAGGGGGCAGTGAGGCCTCCACGGCATCACAGCCGGCCACGGGAGGCAGGAGCACGCGGCACGACCGACGCTGCTTTGGGCGGCTGGAGCACGAAGACCATAGGTTGAAGAAGCACTACGGCCGTTGGATGGACATCGTACAGTCACTCGAGCTAGAGCCGTTCATATTGACTAAGTTGACAAAGCCCTCTGTCCCTGTAAACTTAGTAGGCCCACAAGTCAGCTTCCCACCAAGGTGAGTCCCAGCTAGCAGGGGGAGTATTAACTTTTTTTGTGCGTAATAAGGAGTTATTTCCGATGGGTCCGAGCTGACAGTGGGGGGAACTTTTTTTCGCAAAATACAGAGACCCTTTCGGTGGGTCCCAGCTATCAGGTGGAGGAATCATTATTTTGCATGTAATAAGGAGGCATTTTCCTGTGTGGGCCCCTACTGTCAGCCTCTTCCGATGGCTGTTGTTTGTTGACCATGTTGACCTCGCCGTGCCGAGAGCACAAACGCGGTGGACGAGGGCGAGGCCCAGGAAGAAAACCACCCGGAGCCGGCAAAGCCACCGAAGTGGATGCCCATGGTGAGCGGAGAACGAGCGATGACTGGTCGGCTGCGGGGTGAGGCTGACGTCGCCGGAAAATAACAGGATGTGTGGGTGGTTAGAGGGATGGCCTGGCAGCAGCACAGCCAGCCACGGGAGGAGGGAGCAGGCAGTCCCGCCGGCGCTGGTTTGGGCGGCTGGAGCAGGAAGATCAGAGATTGAAAAAGCACGGCGGCCGTTGGATGGACATCCAACAGTCACTGCTGTGTGTTTACTAAGTTGACAAAGCCTTGCGTACGCGTCAAAAAAATTTTAGGACAACGTCATCGTCAACCTAGTAGGCCCAGAAGTCAACCTCCAAATCTGTGGAAAACAGCATACCGCCTAATAGCCATTATTTTCAATAATTTACATCCCATTTGCAAATTCTTAAGGATATTTGAAGCCCATATTCTTTTTATTAGCATTACAGACCATATATTCTGGGCACTGCTAAAAAATTCAACAAAATTTTGCATATTTCAGTGGGGTCCGAACTCTTTTAATCACGAAATTTCGAGTCACGTTAAAAAGAGTTTTCAAAAAATTATATCAAAATAAAATTCAAAAAACAATTCTCCGCAAAAAAAGAATGAAATTTAGAATCTTAACTAGCAAGATGCCCGTTCGTTGCACGGAACATGAAGATGCATTTGTATGAGTAGTTTACCTTGTGGGAGAAAAGATGATATTTTAATGTAATTGCAAGTTGGCTTTGGTTTTTATAAGAGTAGAGAGTAGAGAAATCCTGAAAAAAAATGATATTTTAATGCAATTGCCGGTTGGCTTTGGTTTAAAAATTTACAGCCCATTTCTTACAACTTATAGCCCGTTTTCTGGGGAAGCCCATTTCTTATCCCTCCTCGTCTTGAAAGATTTGCAGCCCAGCAAGGCTGAGAAAAGCAAGTAGGCCTCGGTTTTGGTATTCTCCAAAAAAAGAACTAGGCTAGCCAATTTCAGAAAGAAAAAATATATCAACTGGGCTCGTCATGTGCTTAATAAAAGCGTAAGCATGGGCTAGACGGGCCACAGCCCCTGCACAACGTGCAATTGAGCTCCGTCTCTGAAACTGAAAAATAACTGGGTGAGTTGCTGGGTCCCTGGTGTTATCCGCTCGTTGTGTAATTTTCTCGTTTATTGACTACGTTGACAATGGCGTGGAACCTAGTTGTCAAACAATTAGGAGGAAGTGTTTTTTGGCTTGTAATAACGAGGCACCTTCTTGCGAAATGCAATGACCCTGGTGGGTCCCTACTGTCAGCCTCTCCATGTACAGTCATCTCCTGATCCCTCTTGGTTGTCGACCATGTTGACAACGCTAGACGGCGGCGGGCACAGTGAGCTAACCAAGGCGGAGAACGACGGCAAGGCCTCGGACGGGAACGAACAGCAGCCATGGAAGATGCGGCAGTGTAGTGGCAGGTGGAGGGGAGTACGAGGGCAACAACATGCAAGTCAAGCATACAAATGGTACAAAAAGCCCAAGGATTAATTGTTCATCAAATTTTTAGACAAAACCCAGATTGAACATGATAGTAACATCTAACCCAACCACTCTTTTTTGCAGTCACAAACAAATGGATCGTTCTGATCCATAAAATCAACATCCTGTGCAAAAAATTTATTTCAGGATGTCTACAACTTATTGTAAATATAAGCCGAGCACGTTTAGAAGCCCATTTCTCCACCTGAAACTTCTTATTTTGCTGTTCAACATGTTCGTCCGTGAGAAATCTCTTGCTGTAAAAATTAAGCCTCATGGACAATAGTAACCTCGCGTTCAACAGGAAGAATGTGACAAAGCTTCTGTTTGCCTGGTTGGATGCATATGGTCCCATCGTTATTGTCCTCAAACGAATGTCATGAGAACTGAGAAAATCCTTGTGCTTATTACGCCAACGATTGGTTATATGGTTTTCTCCATGTGGTTCTTCCTAAGTATACATGAAGATTGAAAACAGTTAAGGTCTGAAAAAAGAGTATGTCGAAAGAACGACAGCTGAACAGTTAATTCTAGTACAATATATACAGGCTTTCAATGTTCATGAAATCATCACCTCTATGTATAAATTCTCCAGAGATCGAAAGCATCACAGCAAGCCAATAATTATGTCCAGATCAAAACTATACATTCTGATATATATGATCTCGACAGAATCCAGCAGCATTGATAGGCTATCAATGGACGAACTCTTCATTGAGCATATAACATAATATTAGTACCCAAAGTGTACTCCAAGATGATATAAAACTTATGCGCACAAATGAAAAATGCAGCATATGATTACAAATGCGTAGATGATAATATACGGTACCTGAAAAAGTGAGGAGCCAAACACCAACTCCTTGTGATTATTAAACGGGTCACGAATTACACCCAAGGTCTCCAGTTTGGGCGCAGAGACGACAGTTATTTCTGAAGGTGTATAACAATTATGAAGGAGCAACCTTTCAAGTGAAGGGGCATCTTCGATGATGAGCTGCTGTCCTTTAAAACAAATTCCAATGCTTTTAAGGTGAGGCGACTTTATTTGGAGACAACTGATACCGATTTCTATTCCCAAAACAATCAGCAAGCGCTCTAGGGCAGGGCAACTAGAGTGGATAATGTTGTGTAGTGAGGCCTCCGACAGATAAACCACCACAAGCGGAAAAAAAATTAGCAGTGGGAGGTGAAGCATTTGTACCAGATCGTCTGGTAGATGGCACCGGGCGAAGGTGGTGGTGTGGAGAGAGGAGGAAAACCGCAAGATGGACAATGGTGGTGTGGGCACGAATTCTTTGTATGTTCGTGGTATGAAACTTTTGTGGTAATGGTAGAACTCAAACTGCTGGAGTTTTCCGAATTCAGGGGATGTCAGCCAAGCGTCCACCTTGCCGGGTATGGACAGTAGGTAGCTTGTCGGGATGCAGAGGCATTGAACGGGGCCCTGATGGTGAGAGGAGACGATGGTTCTGATGAGATCAAATTCAGGAAGGACGGATATCTGACGATAGTCGAGATTGAGGGGCACGGTGCGCCATAGAGGGCGCCACCGAGTTGAGAGGACTTGTGTGCAGTAGCAATCCTTGGCGGGGAGAAGCGAGATGATCTCCTCAAGGATGACGCCCGGGAGATCGCTGATGCGGTCCACCGGAGATTCTACTGGTTCCTCAGATCCGGGTGGGGAGGGGGGGCTCGCCGCTTCTCCCTGCACTAACGGGTGCGGGATCTACAACCGGCGTCCCCGCTAGCGGGAGCCTCATCTTCTCGGCGCTGGGGCCAGCCGACTCCATTTTCCTTGTGCGCGTCACACCGAGCTCACGGGTTTGAGCAGAGTATCCAGAGACGAGCCTAGTGGCAGTGCGAGTGGGGAAGAAGGAGGGCTGGGGATTTCTGTAGGAGTGGAAGAAGAGGAGCAGGTGTTTTCTGTACGAGTGAGGAAGAAGGTGAGCAGGGTTTTCTGGACGAGTGAGGACGATTGGGGAGCGGGGGGAATTGGGTGGGGAGACGGAAGCGGGAGAGCGAGCTGTTCGTGTTTATAAGGCCCGCTGCACTAACTACTCGCTTTTTCCCAAGAACCGCTCTCTTCTTTTGTGTTGCTGCATTGGAGCTGGCGCATGAACTTGGCTGACTGGCCATGCATGCAGGATGCATGTGCCCGCCGGCCACTGCATGCACCTGGTTTGTTACTAGGCCTATTTAATAGGGTGATTATGGAGTAAATTAAGGAGATTTATTTTCTTTGTGTGCATCCACCAAATTAGAGGATGCGGTACTGGATGCAGACACTCACATTAAACTAAGCTTCAGAAGATACGGTATGCATACTAACATTCAGAAGAACAAAAATTTAGCATGTCTATGCATCTCAATGATTCACCATACTATAACCAATACAAAGCTATGAGAAGGTGTGGAAATAAAGAAAATTGATCGATGCTTCTCTGAGCAAAGGGCCTCCCTACGCACGCATTAATTTCGGGCATGCTTGTTTCTTCTCAATGTTGCGAGCACTTTGAGCATGTTGGCAACTCCACATCTAGCTAGCTGCCTCATCTTGCAATTGATGCTGACACATTTGCAGCAAACACATGAGGCAATAGAGATGACTCAACATGGGTCCATATTGTGTAGTTCCCCTGGTATCATAATCATTGTCCTGAATCTGAAAAGATAGGAAAACAGTAGCTATACTTAAACGGTGTTGCAAAACAGTAGCACATATCAATAGCTCGGCATGACAAAACACGATCATCTGGAGGAAGGGGATACTGACCTGCCTAAGGAACATTACATATAATTTCATAAGTCCTTGGTTGATTTCCACCTTCGGCTCCACTGCTTGTTTGCTCCTCCACACATGACAGGATCGTTCCGCACTGCATTCAGCAAGTCAACATACGAATAAGCTAATTTCATCTTGCGGTGGTCATTGTACCTAGTTACGAATGTAGGAATACCTGGAGCACCATGAGGTTAGCTGACAGCAGGTAGATACAGCCATATAAATTTTGTGCGGTGCTATCAAAATTGAGGTTTGTATCCCTTCCCATTATGAGAATTCTTCTTGAAGTTGGTAGAATATGACGGCTTGTTCTTTGCATCAAACTTGCCTTTCCCTGAGATTTGTTCTTGTTGTTTTGGGGCTGGTTGGGCTGGAAGTTCTTCTCATGTACCATGTGGGCACTAGAAGCTCCCTCGGCGACCCGAGCATGTGTGTCTTTTGCTCTCTCCTTCTCCTCAAAATCAAGAGTGCTAATGAGATCCAAAACAGAAAACTCATGTCTCTTGTTTTTCAGAGAAGTAGCAAAATCGTTCCACGAAGGTGGAAGCTTGGCAATGATTGTCCCGGCAAAAAAATTTGTCCGGCAACACACACTTAAAGTACTCAAGTTCCTTAGAGAGTGACTGTATCTAATGAGTCTGCTGAACAACAGAGCGCTCATCAGTCATCTTGTAGTCACAGAATTCTCCATGACGTACAACTCGTTGCTAGTGCTCGAGGGCCCAAACGTGGCCTCGAGCGCAGCCCACATGACTTTGCCGCTGTCAAATGACATATATGAATCCACAATGGAATTGTCAAGAACACTCAGCAGGGCGGCTTTGAAGAGGGTATCCATGTTTTGAAAAGCTTCCTGATGTGTAGGATTAAGATCGCCCTCAGGCTTACCCTTAGTGGCGTCATAGCAGTACATGATCTGAAACCAATATACTGCTCTTGTGCACCACCTTTTATATTGCACCCCCTTAAAAGTAGGCGGCTTCAAAAGTGCAGCAAAACCACTCGGAGTAAATTGCCTGTGATCAGGTTTTTGGATTGGATTGTTGAATATATGAGCAATTTAGTATGAGATTTAATCCGAATCAGCAGTAAATAGATCATGACGACAATTGCAAACATCAAAGTAATGATGCGGACTAAACCAGGAGGATAGAATCACATACTGTACAGCGGGAGCAGAACCGATGTGGTTGATGTTGTCACTCATGTCGTTGATGAAGAGGTTACCGAGGTCGGGGAAGAAGGATGCCGTTGAGGAAGTCATCGCTGGCAGCAGTCACAGGAGTGTGCTCCCCAAAAACCTGATCGTCCCTCTTCCGTACATGAACACGAAAGGCGGGGTTTGGAGGACTGATGTCCCTTCTCGCGGTGCACGCCGGAAGGAGGGCTGGACAAGAATTGCGTGGCGGCACTAAGATCTGGAACGGTGCGAAACCACATGATACAACGGTGTCTAGGGTAGAGTATGTCAGGTCGGTCGTGCGAGTATAATAGTAGGCCTTTGGCCCCCAAACCCCACGTCCAAGTCAATAATAGCTCAAAAAAAGTCAATAATAGCCCCGCCAAGGTTTGTCTAAAAAAAGGAGTAATTAAGGCGTCCATTAGTCCCTTTAGTATAAATACAATATCATTAATAATGGCCCCACCTTTTGTCTCACAAAGTATGTTGGAGTACAACCGGCTACACGTTTACAATCCGCGTCTCTTCTCTCTCCTCTTCTCTCTCCTCTTCTCTCTCCTTCAACTAAGCACAAATACTATATTTAAATTCTTATAGCCTGCTTATGTCATCTAATTGTAGTACTTGCTCTAAAAATTACTATCCACTGTGTAGTCTGAAATGCCGGGCGTGCAGCGGGCGGTGCCCTCGGTCGGCGCGCCGCTTCAACGGTGGAAGCAGTGAGAGGTCGCGTTGCCCTGACTTGCCATCAATGTGGGGCAGCAGGCTCAGCTGGCGCCGGGTGGGAAGCACGCGCGGGAGGGGGGAGGGGTTTTGTTGGGCCAAGAAGGTGAGAAGCCAACTTGGGATCGATCCGGACAGGGAAATATCATGTGCTCCCATACTCTGCATATGACACTAGTCTATGTTAGTACTCCCTCCTTTCCGGTTTATAGAGATGTTTAGAGTAACATAGTAATATGTTACAGTACAAGTTACTCCCCACTATGACCAGCCTTGGCCTCTTCCAGTGCTCCACCATGTATAGCTGCTAAGCCTGCCACGTAGGCATAAAATATGATGTGGCACCAATAAACTAAGCACCTATGCATTGAAGACTTGAGTTACTAAGCCATTTAATGCACTTAGCACCTCATCTAAAGATCATTAATAGTATAGCCAGCTGCTGGCTATAAGCCAGTGCCATGTCATCTACAGCCTATCTTATAGTCAACATGTACAATAGTAGATCAAAAGAGTGTACTACTACTTTTTTGTTCTGTGGCCCACCTTTCATTCTCACAAAGTGCCTAGGAGCACGTGCTAGAGCTGGTTCTTCACGAAGAGCCCGCTTACCTTCTCTCTTCTCTTCTCTTTCCTCCAACTAAGCAAAAATATACTATAGTTTATTCCTTATAGCCCGCTCACTCAGCTCTATTGTACTTGCTCTAAGCACATCTAAGCACTTACTCCTAATTTTCCTCATGGACCTTCATGGTGTATGTCACCTTGTGTCTCATAATTTTCCTCGTCATCATCTGAGTCCTAGAAGATCTCACCCACATCATCATTAGCATGCAGCCGCCTTGATAGACAATGTGCGCAGAAGGAGTAGAGGCGACTGGGGACGCACCACCACCACGTCGTGGGCACTCCGTATGTGCTCATGTGCGTGCAGCATGCGTGTTTTTCCATTGGTGCTAGCTCTAAGACCGAGGTTGCGGTCGTCTTCGTCTCCGACTAGTAGTTGAGCAATGACGGCAAAGAGGTGTTGCAAGAGATGCATATGCGCCGTTGCGTGCGAACTTTGCCGTAGCACGACGAACCGGATGTCACCGCGGATGGCGCATGCCTCCATGCAGCCGAGTGTGTGCGCATGCATGTGTTATTCATGTGCATTTTGCGGCCGAGCGTGTGTGCATGCGCGTCTTGTGTACGTGCGTTGTGTGCTCCATGCTATGCGCGTATGTGCATGAGTTGGATCGGATGGAGTTAGTGCGTTGGCTTGTGTACATGCATGGCTGCATGCGTCCTGTACATGCGTGGCTTGTTGCGTGGTTATCAATAATTCAATATAAACTACTCCCTCCGTTCCTAAATATATGTCTTTCTAGCCATTTCAAATAGACTACAACATACGGATGTGTGCAGACATACTTTAGAGTGTAGATTCAGTCATTTTGTTTCGTATGTAGTCCCTTATTGAAATATCTAAAAGACTTATATTTGGGAATGGAGGGAGTATAAAACATCTTCAACTTAGCATCCTGATGTACCGTTTCTAGTGGTTAGCAAAAAGTTCATGTTCTTTTAGTTATTTATAGGTGGACAGGCGGCAAAAAACAGGGGAAAACACGCAAGGTTCCTTGCAGATGCTCCACCGTGAGGTTCCTTGCTCCTCCTCGGTCGTCGGGAATCTATGCTCTTCAACTCTTTTCTTTTACATGAGCTTTGTTCATCCTTTTCCCAACATGCGAGACATCTAGCATCAAGGTGCACGTGTCATGTAATAGAATGGAGATAATCACATAAGCAGTGCGTAAGTCAGTCGTGCGGGGGGGGGGGGAAGCGGGGGGAAACCCTTTTTCGTAAGTGAGTCGTGCACTTCGATGGCACATACGCAATATTTTTTGTCCTCGATGGCACATGAATAGTGCACGTACTCAACGACGAAGCACGGGATGGTAGCAATGACATGGTCAACCCTTTTTTGGAGAGAGTACGTACTATTAGTAAGTAACTTTGATGTGTACCTTCAACTCGCAGAACGACGAGAAGCTTGATTACGCCTTATCCATCGCCAACGCGTGCACGGTGGCTCGCAGCACGAGGAGAAAATTTTGCTTACAAGCGGTGGACATGCAGCAGTTCGTTTGGTGTCAGATTGCTAGAAGCACTACTGTAGAACCATCGACTTCCGGAAGAGGCGAAGAGCCAAGCGCAAGGTCACCTACTAACCTTAGGATAGGCGTAGTGGGAGTAACATAAGTAGGGGTACCTCCTTTTTTATTCTAGAAACAACCACACGCGAATATCAAGGTGCTGGTTACATAGAACAAATTTCTTGCAGTCCATGCTCAGCCCTCCTCTATCTCTCTTCTTTGCCAGCCAGCGGACGCGCGGAGCCCATCGTCTGTTTGCTCACATGCGGCCCCACATGTCAATGAAAACGCAAGAGGACCCACTGAACCTGCACATCTTTCACCTCGACGTGCTGGTGATGAAAAACAAATCCAATAAAGATCTTCGGTGGCCGCTTTTGGAGTTACTCAAGAGTAGTAAGATTCTATTTACAGTTTAACCCAAGATGCACATCTCGTGGCTTCAACTACCACTCTATTTTCTTTCATGACACGACCTAGATGTTGGATGTCCCATGTGTTGGCAAAAGGAGGAAGAACTCAACCAAATCTTCGGTTGTGCTCTCGGATTAGACTAGTTGTGCTAACTTAAAAAATTATTGTGTACTCCCTCCGTTCCAAAATACTTGACTTCCTTTGTCCAAAAATGGATGTACCTATATACTAAAACATGTCTAGATACATATATATTTTGACAAATAGAAGGCATGTATTGTGCAATGGAGGGAGTAGAATGGATGCAAGTTTTTGTATTGGGAAGAAGAGTACATCCATATATTGATAGAGCATTGGAGTTGGCCTTAGAAGTGGGACCGCAGTTGAGGAAACCGACTATCGTCAAACCCCCACCTCGCCCGCCGCGCGATGGTTGAGTTAGAGAAACGATGAGGTTGAAGAGATTGCTCTAGCATGGACTCCAAGAAATATGGTGTCAGATGGAAGTCGTGCTAGTGGCGTGTGCCATACTCCTGGACGTGAATGCTTGTTCTGGCCCATGCCACCCTACTACTCCTACTACCTACTATATAGTACTAGTATCGAGGATTCGAGGTGCTGGTTACGTACAATATGGCTACAGTAAAAACACCCACACGACGCGCGAAGCATGTGAAGCTAGTACAAATAGTGTACTACTATTGTTGATTGGCCTCATCCGATAACCTGTTGCAATGCACGTACAATTATGTATTCGGAAAATATTTTTTTGCCTCATCGCACCACTCACTCACAGAAGCAACTCGAAAGCCATTCATAAATTTAGTAAGTTTATCATAGGCATATCATTTTATTACATACAACAGGTCATCAACCCACATCGACAACGAGGATACATTATAAATACTAAAGTTTTCACCACACAACAAATAACAAGCAATGAAATGAACTTCAACTCAACCATTCCTCGATGTTGGAAACGCTTGCTTTGAACCACAAGTGATTCTCTGGGACGGGCCATCTATTGTCGATCTCGAGACCAACGCAGGACTGGTCATCCAAGCTGAAGCGGCCTACTATACCAGTACCAGGGTAGGGAACCATGCTAGTGTCCGAGGTATAGACACAGTTATTTCTCATAAATGGTGCTAGTAACATTGTGTCAACATCAGTTGGATCGCCTTTCACCATCATCGGATAGTTTTGTCCAAGGAAGAGCGAGTTTTCTCCAAGACTATCAATTCTGTACCAGGGAGAAGGTGTTGGCGCTAGCACACTAGTATCCATCCCGAATACCATGCAACGGGTGTTGGAATAGGTCCGGAGAGTGCGACCATGGGAGACTACACCTGCTTCCTTAGCAGTAACATCATTAGTGGGCTGTATATACACGAGAAGAGGTGATCCATCGGAATTAGTTGCCAGGCGCCAAAGAGTATATGGGCGCTGCTCGTCCTCATGCTCGTGATCATCACCATCGTCATCTCCCCCTTAGTTATAAAAAATTTCAAGTATAGGTGGTGGAATGTTCACAGGACCATGGAAACACAAGAAGAAGGTTAATTAGTAAAGGGAAACTTGCTAACCCGCATGCATGTGGATGAGACAATTATAATTACGGTGGAAGACAAACGTACCGAAATCATAACGATTCCATACAAAAACAGTGCCACGAGTGGTGGCAGCAAACACAAGGCCCTCGTATTGAATTGCATCACAGTACTCATGCATGTCAAACCACCAAGGACGGCAACAAGCTTGTCGAAGATAGCAACGACTTCATAGTTGTTGTAATTCCAAGAGCGGTTGGGAACTTGACAAATTGCTATCTTTCGTAGAAGATAGTCACCATGATTGTATTTGAACGTGCATACAATACCGGTGTGCTCAACCTCTGGGCAGTTTTCTCAGATTTTTGGAAGTGGAACCCAGTCACGAGTGTACACATTCACAAGTTCCCACTCGCAGTTGGACCCAATGTAAACAACCCAATCTCCATTTGCGCCTGCCCAAGCCTTGCCCTCAAGCGATGGCATCTTAACATCATACGTATCATTATCAAGCAGCATCAACTTGCACAGGGCGAGGCCTCCGTCGTGACGGCGCCAGTCATCATGGTCACAACAAAGAAGATAGGGGAGATCAAACCGCTCCTTGACTCTTGGGTTCCTTGTAATGATGTTATTAGTTGAGTCGAGAATGGGCTTGAACGAACCTGCCATGCTAGCCAAGGTGATGACGTCGCACCGATCAATGAGTTCCTCCACCACGTCATCTTTCTGATTGGGGCAAGAATAACAGGGTCATTTCCGTCCTGTTCCGTCCATGGAGAAGACGATAGAACAATGATATAAGAAAGGGTGAAGGGCTGAAGGAAAATGGAGGAGGGAGAGGAAGAGCGTGCGACAGCGGTTCCAAATCGAGAGGGAAAGGCGAAGAGTCGGTGGGTGGTTTCCAGTTTGCCACGGTTCACGAAGGGGCGCCCTGGCCTACACGTCGGTTCAGAAATACTCCTACTACTCGCCGTCGTCACACTAATATGTTGGAACGGGACCACATGTCAACGAAACATGGTGTGTAATTTCTCGTGCAAACTGCGATCTGGTTGCGTTGGCCCGAGGTGCCGCATTAGTTTTTTTTTGGAAGTTTGCCGCATTAGTTATTGACCTTTATTTTTTTAACATGCAATCTGAATGGATAGCTCCTATGGTCATCACACGTGAGCGGATATAGTGATGGTTGATTCGCCCGAGAAACTTATTACTGTGGGAATATGGGAGTACCAGCGGATTCAAGGAACAGAGAAATGATGGTTGCTTCGTCTGAGCAACTTATTGTGGCGAAGGTGGGGCTCTGTGATTTGACTGCTCACTAGTCATTACTACTGTGGTGCAACGACCGGGGTGAATCTTTCCCTGAAGTTGTGTTGTGCACTCAATATTGCTGCATGGCAGGTGGAGCCAGATGAAGGATGTCCAACATGTCGGCGAAACGAAGTTGAATTGTTTCTGGCATTTCTATCAATCCTTCAGGATTTGTTTATATGTATGCATAATTTTGATGAAATTGTACTATGATGCTATGAAGGTTTCAACTTTGGTTCCCGCAGGAAAAAAAAGGTTTCAACTTAGGATTCATGTGTCTTTCCTCGAGATTATCTCGTTACAACATTCCATCAAATACAAATGAAACTACCATGGCTAATGCATCTCAATGGTTCGCAGATCAGCGCCAATATGCACATCACAACTGAAGACAAAGTTGTGAGAAGGTGTACAAATAAAGAAAAAAAATATAATTGATCGATGATGTTCGTAGGCATGGCTCCATTTCCTTGGCACAGTGTTCATTGCTTGGCAGCTAGTTTCACCCAGCTCTGTAGCCAAAAAAGAGGTTTATGAAGGACACCACAATCCGATCATTTTGTGCAGCTCCACTAAAATCGGGCGGACCATCCCTGTTTGCAAAGATATCCAATCTGTGTGATTACAATAATAGTGGAGCTAGATGATGAAACATAACACACATAAATATAAGCCGATCACCTCTACGATCTCTCTTTAGGACTAACTTCTTGTTGGAGAAGATTAGGCACGGAGTTGGATGAGGAGGATAGCAAAACCAATCTCCCTTTCCGCAGTCCCACAGAAATGTAAAAACGATGCCCGTGTGACATTTTGGCGGAACTGCACAAAACACTCTTCAGAAAAGTGATTTGTGCAGTTCACCAAAAGGTCGCAATAGCAACAAGGTGAAAATGGATAGCCCTGTTTGCAAAAGGAGGTCGAAAGGAAACAATTACTGCCCAATAACACGAGTTGAAGACACATACGCCGATAAAAAAGAAGCATGTTGCATGTAAAAATGGAAAGATAGCACAAGGTGGTTTATCAAAAATAGTTTGAGGACGAGATTGCAAGATGGAAAGTACGCCGGCCGAGATACCATTTAAGCAAACAACTAAAGAAGATCCACATGCAGCAACGCGGGAAGATGGGCAGTGGAGCAAGGCCGGAGGAAGCTGTACCTGAGGGTTGTCGGGATGTTACTAGGAGGGCGCCGGCGGCCGGGATCTCCCATACTGCGGCAGCGAGCAAGTGGCGAAGGCCCTACCGCGCTGGAGCTTGGTCAGAGAGAACGGTGGGTACCGCAGATCAGGACGAGCTGCCTCAACACCGTCGAACGGAGAGACGATGCACATCCTCCCTTTCCGCCGGCGGACGGGATGCGGCCGGATCACTGACCAACACTGAGAGAGAGAGGCCACGGCGGCCTTGTGTGAGATGGTGTGACGAGAGACAAACCCATTTTTCCATTTTCCCCACGGCAATCGTTTTATATTCTAGGCATGGTACCCGACCCTCCTTCGAGTGAACAACCACTACACGCGTCAAATTATCACGTGGGTTGCCTTTTCATACAGAAAGAACTCCACCGTGTACCCGCACGGGTGTGGCCGGGAACGAGACGTGAGTACGTGCGTCCTGCGTGCACTTCTTCTTTAGGTGCAGGTACGTACGTGGGTGGGTGTGAGAGAGATGGTTTGTGCGAAACAGAGGCAATGTGTTGATGATATCTCAATCAGAAAAATGTAACATATGCAATGTGTGTGAAACGGAGTCATGGACGTGAGATATTGATAGAATTGAAAACATGGATGAAGTGTGTGGTTGCGTGATCGATAAAGAGTGCCATCGAATTTGTGTTTGCCCATCACTGACCAACGCTGAGAGAGAGAGGCCATGGAGCGGCTACCTTGAAGCCGGCGCCGCGGGCGACATCTCCACGTTGGCTCTCCCCCAGTGCGAGGCCCCTTCGGCGGAGGCGTCCATACCAGCTGGATCTGCTTCTGCTGCTGCTCTCCCCCTCGCTCGTGCTGCTGCTCTGCTCCGATTAAGCCACACTTCAGTCGACTGAATCGACTTTTGGGTCAGTCAAT